>NC_136486.1:61442406-61482406 GCF_053919585.1 Euprymna scolopes | reverse complement strand
ATGATTTTGAGAAATCCCTGACACTATAAATTCAACTATGGCCAACAATCTGTAGAAAACGATGCCAGGCACAGTCGTCCACTTCCATTTATATTTCTGTCAATTTTGCACCGCAATTCATGACGATCGACGCGCGACTCTTGGACAAATAATCTTAATGAACAAGGTAAATACAAGGCAAATGAAAAAATATTATCTATGGCCAGGGTGCATTTCAGATTGATACAAAAGTTGCTGGCACTTTCCTTGTAGCCCGATAAATAATTAGATGTCCCAAAACAATGAGTGAATTTTTTTCAGAATAGTGAAACTTATCTATATCATTATTATACAGATATCAAACAATTGCCAACACAGAGATAGAACTCGGACTAAGTATAACCAATGAATACAAGAGCGCAGTTTTTCCCTGATAAACTAATGCTAACAACCTTCATGAATAAGCAATGAGTAGCGATGAGATTAGGTGAAGAGTATCATAGTATCACGAGTTTATTATGCTTTACTTTTACCAATATAAAAACAGCTATACAAACATTTGAGCAAAGGTGTCCTATTTAAGCAAGACAATACTCTGTTCATCATCGTGTAATCACCAAAATGATTGTTCTTCTTATTCTGTTCACTATAATTTTCGCTTTTTCTCAACCATGAAACTGTTTTTGAAAAGATAGCGTTTCCCAGCTAATTCTGCCTAAAACTGCCTAAGTATTAGAGGTCATTCCCCTTATAGGATCAACTAGATGTGTTCTATAACAAGTTTCTTCAGTGGAGCATTAAATGATGGGAGAGTAGGAATCAATCCTTAACTTTTTTGAAGAGGTCCTCGTCACTGGTCACATGCATCGGGTGTGAAACCTCAACCATCCCTAAATAGGGATCACTTATCACATACGCGCCGTGTTCGTCTTTCACAGGAATTATCCGCAAGGTCTCCCAGCGTAGCGGAATCTCGTTGATCGGTTGGTCAGTGCTGATTTAACCTTTTGGTTGAGTTGCCGTGTCATGTTGGAAGTTAATAGATTTTCATGCACACAAAAGAAAGACAAACTCAGATACCTCTAATCTACCGAGTTAATACAAGTTAAATTTACAAAATATGCACAGTGGTTGATTTCTTAAAAAAACATTATTGAGTCTTAAGTAGATTTAATACTCTCCCTTTTTGCAGTAGCGACGGTCGAGTGGAAAAGTTGTGTGGCGATGACTCTTCGATTAGTGATAGATTCGCTCAAAACCCAGCTTCAACAATCACCAACTGCCTGATTTTGGGCCCGGGGATTCCTTTTCGTACAGAGGTGATGGCGTGGGTCGAGCTGCCGCCTGAACAAATCACCGCTGGTTACGTAATCTATGGGGTAATTCCCGATTCTCTGCGTGCGTGTGTGTTATTCTGCGAACGCTCGCAGTTTCGGCTTCCACGATCAGGGAGGTAAACCACCGTGAATCCTCGGCTCAGTTAGAAACGAAAGTATATTCATTATATTCTCAAAACAATAAAATGTATATGGTTGTTTTACAATAATTTTATAATTAATAACGCAACCCTACTTTCAGCGAGATCGATCGCCGTAATAATGCTTAAAGATGCATAGTTGCCCGCCATACTTCAGTGTTTTGGAAATCTTAATCAATGGGGAATCCTACCGCTCCCGGCGCTGGTCATGCCACACTTTCTTATGTAGAGTGCTAAATTTATTTGATTTATTCCTATGAATAGTGAGTCAATGACATTATCTATTGAACAACACTTGTATATATATATATATATATATATATATATATATATATATATATATATATATATGTGTGGGGGGGTGCTTTTGTGTGTGTCTATGTGTGTATCTATGTGTATGTACTTTTATTTCCCATCTAGAATTACTCATCTTCGGATGCCTTTACTTCAATAGTACGTCTATTTAAGACATTATGTACACAAATTAATTGTATTGGATATGAATATTTTGATTTTAGGATGAGAGGTTACTTTTGATAAACAACATACACGATTTAAACAGAATGATCAAATTAATGAGAATGAAAATATTATGTATTAGTGTTATATTACATTCTGTTTAATGTTGTGAAATTCAGAGGAGTTTCTTAAGATGTAATGCTACGATTTATCATACTCATCTGTTTTACTTTAGAAGCACTTTACGTAAACCGATTGGTCTTATTAGTTGATAAATAGCAGTTTTTTTTAAAAATCTAAATGATATAATCTCCCGGGACATTGCTCGTGGGTGTTTTGTTGTTAGTACAACTCTAAACCTCGACCTATTTATCTGTCGTTCACACTCGAGGCGTAGTATCAGTTTGACTGTTTATGACAGTCTCTCCTCTGCGGAAGTAAGTTCCTGTACGCGTAAGCTTGACATCTAATAAGAGTGATTTTATTGCACACAAGAGCTTAAGCTCTGAAACCGTGTTTTCTTAATTAAGCTATCTCACGGAGGAAATGCCTGTTTTATCTGTGCACGAGCGGATATTGGTATAGAAATGTACAAATACTTTTTGGATGGTAAAAATGGATATATTTGGGGACTTTCCTGATTAACATAGGTTCTTCATTTAATATCAATGTCTATATCACGGTGCAAACTATGCCTTAGAATAATTTCCATGATGGTTTCAATCACTTTTTTGAGATTTCTCGATTTATTTATTTTTTTCAATCAGTCATTTTATTTCTTTTTATGTTTTACATGATATAAATATTTCAGTTACCTGTAATATTTAAAAATTACATAACTAATTCATCCACTTTATACCTTTTTCTTTTTGATAATCTCGTCTTGCCAAACCGAAATAATCGTCCTCTCTGACATAATGCTTATTGAACACACCGTATTCTGTCTTGGAGAGTCAATTCACTGTCTGTAGCCTCATTGTGTTTTATAAGAAAAATTATGTTACTATTAACTGTTGGATTAACAATTTGTTCACACTCATAAATACATCGCCGTTTGGGTATATCATTTTGTCAACGCCCGTCTTTCGAATGTTTGCACGGAAGATTTACCGCCGCCCAGCACAGAACAATCGTTATACATAAACTTTCATTCATTCCAACTTTAATTTATTGAAATCAAATAAAACCCAGATTCTTATTTTTTTTTTTTACTTAACATCTTAATGCTTACTTTTTTACGAAATATCTTCATACTTACTTTTTCTGGAACTAAAATGATTGAGTATCTCTTTAAAAAGCCCATTGCTTTAATAATCTTCATGAACTGATCTGTACTCTAGAACCCTGAAGAGAGTGGCTACTAGGAAAAGAGTCGCATCAGTTTACGTTAGAAAATTATGGCCCAATCAACTAACTTCATCAGCGTCTCATACGTCCTTACATTGTGTACTGTTACCACGTGTAGAAAGAGGCTGGCCAGAGAATTATGTAGTGACTCCCCAAGGGGTACAATAAACGAGAAATCTAGTGAAAGATATACGCTCTACCTTTAGGTATTTTTCACACAGAATTAAGGGTTTCTAGGCTTTTTCGATTCAACGGTATTTTCACACTAATCACTCGACTGAACTCTCCTCGTCGTTTCCCTCAATAGTCGATTCGCAACATAGCGTTTAACCCTTTATTATTTTAAGGAAAAAGCACCTTCCATGTACGAGTTAAAAAAAAAAAATTCATGAACGATTTTTTACAAAAGTTATGAGAATATCATAGCGGTTTCACGTCCAATAATAGCACATTTGTTTGGAAACGTCTGGTTTGCCCAGTTATGAAACAAATAAATATCATAGCGGTTTCACGTCCAATAATAGCACATTTGTTTGGAAACGTCTGGTTTGCCCAGTTATGAAACAAATAAATACGGTGTTGTATCATCTCGACGTGGAAAACCAATACAAGATTGTCCTCGGGTGAACCTTGGTTCATAATGAGTGGTGAATCTCTAATATATAAACGTGACATGTATTTATTGGATACGTTGGCAAGTGTTTATTTAATATCTAACAACAATATTGACAGTTTTTTGGGGGTCAATTCCTCAACTTTTAACGTAAATCAATGTTTTTTTTTGCGGATGAACTAGATTCTATGCCAGAACTGTGAATGCTAGAAAACCATAAATGTTAAGCTTCATATTATTGCTCTTTAACCAGCCGTTTAATAGTTATTACCAGAAAAATTGCCAATAACTTTAATATACTCGTTTTTTGACGGTCTACTCGTTGTATCAATGTTCACGAAAAACTCTATCATTTAGTGATATTATTTTCCATTTTAAACAGGACACATAACAGCCTGAATTTACAAGTATTAATTAAGATCATATATCGAGGAATGATATGGAGGGAGTACAGAAGCGAGATCTCTATCAACATCACATTTTATATTTTTCGTATAAGTACAGTCAGAGACGCATTATGCCGAGATATTATTCTAATGCTTAAAAGGTCGATGGATAAAAACTGAAAATGTAGAAAGTTTTCCGTGATCCAGTGACATAAACAGCGAATGAATTGGATTTTGGTGTTCATCAAGTCATTTGTGTTGGGGGGGGTATTAATTTTGTGGAACAAAAAGATTACAAGTTCCTCATCAAAATGTGAGATATCACTCCGTTTGCCAAAGATTGTCAATGCCAAAGCTGTGTATTCTACATGTCTTTTCTTTATGTGCTCTGCTTGTTTTGTCCATGAAGTCGTCCTCCATACTTTGGCGGCTGCAGAGGGTCTCGCGTTGACTCACAACAATAAAAAAAGGAAATAAAACCATTATATACAAAAAGAAAAGCGTCCAATTTTGGTAAATATTTGTTGCAATTTATGTGCGTGTACGAAACCTTTGTGGAAAACTACGCCCTAAAGGCTAATGTTAATATACTATTTTATTTTCTCTCGGGAAAGTGTTCGTCAGCTTTCAGTAGATTATGTTATTCTCCCAAAACTTTAACAACCTTGTTCAAGCCACAATCTGCCTTTGATTGTTTTCACTTTACAACTGTCTTCAACCGGACACTGCCCCCAAACCGGACACTGTCCTCAACTATAACTAGCATCGGCTGCAAACTGTCTAAAAACACAGTTACTCCTTTAAAGACTCTAAAATACATTCGGTCTTTTCGTTCCTATCATCTACTATAATTCTATTACAACCCCTCTGTGTTCTTATTCGTGTGCTTCTGGTAACTATCCCTTTGTTACTGATACGTGTTATTTTCTTCTTTTGTTTTACACCTTTTTTCTCATTTTACTTCCCAGCTAAATGGGAACGGGGAGAAAATTTATAGTTTAACACTTTTAGGTACTCTCAGATAATTTTATCCGAATTCTCGTGAATTCCCGTCAGGCATGGATCGGGCAAGACCAGCAATTATCAGTGCCAGCCGAGCGTCGTAACAGACGCAGACTAATGAAAAAAAAAACGGAAAAAATACAGATGCAAATAATCAAAAATAACAAAAAAAAACTATTTATTTCATTTTAGTATTTAATTTTTGTTTTCTGCAAAATATTTATCAACAGAGAGTTTGTTATTTTTTCCAAGAAAAGATTTTTTAATCGCATACTTGTTAGGTGTAAGTTTTTTTTTGTTAATTTCTTTCTTTTCTTTTTTGTAACCGTATTTTTTCTTGTTTTTTTTATTTTCAAGACTTGTTGTTCTGTCAATTTTTTTTGGTTACACTGCCCATTTGAATATCTTCCGGAGAAACCATCCTTTACACACGATCATTTTTAAGAAAACATTTGTGTTTACAATTATTGCACTCATTTTTTAGAGACAACAATTTCTTCTCCAGACAATATGAGATTATTGTCTGCCTCGATGTTTTCATTTCTTTTTCTAACATGCATAGATTTATTTTCTTGCCTGCCATTTTTCGGTTTGGCGAGTTTGAAAATATATTTGTTTGTCAGTTTACTTTCTTTGCTTTTGTTGGTTTAGTCGCTTTCTTCCCATGCGAATATCGGTGCTTCCATTTAGATAGCGCTTTTACTAATCAAACTCCCAAAAATTCAATTAAAAAATAATAAATATAAATAAGTAACTAATCAGAAAATAAAAAGTCACCTCGTACCCTTAATATCACCTTACAAATTACTAAAAACATAACAGGAAAAAAGTAATGAATACCATAAAAAAAAGTTGAGTAAACGTTTCAACATTTGAACAACGTTCGGCCGGCACCGATGATTGCCGGACGCCCGATCCATGCTTTACGCGAATTCACGAGAATTCAGATAAAATTATGCAAGAGTACCCACTTTTAAAACAGTGTCAATCAATACTGTGATGGATAGACAGAAATTGATCGACAGTGCGGTCATATGTGTATACATACTTATTTTCGACTCTGCCTAATAATGAATGATGTCTTAAGTAAGCCTAATAACAAAAATATGCGGTGTTATAATACGCTTAGTATGGAGTTTTTTTCATAAATCATCTGATTATGTGGCGATTTTCAAAATACGTTATCAGCCATCCCTATGAGCGATATTAAGTTTGGGGACATACATCATCGTGATGATACTAGTTTTCGTCTATCACAATATCACCTTTTATCTCAAAGGTTGCTCCAAAATTTTACTAAGCATTTGAGAGCGTCCATTCTGTATCTCTTCCCCTAGGTGAACATAAGTGAAATTCGATAAAAAAAATATATGCTGAAAAAGTCAGGTCTTAACTGAAGTTTATTTTTTCGAAATATTGCCAGTTTGTTAAAAAGGCATTCTCAATATTAACAAGTCTGCCATTATGCTATGCATCACCAGAACTGTTCTCTTTACACCCTTTTTCTTGCAGATGAAAAATTGCGACACCGAGTTTGTTCTCTTATTATTTTAATATTAAGAGATCGATTGAGATAAAAACTATAGTAGCCCCTGTAAAATTTCTCAACAACCACTGGTCTATGTATTACCACTGGCATCAATCCCATTTATTCTCTAGTTGAGCAGTAAATACTATTATAGATATTTATTTGCATATACTTGCTAACGATTGGAACTCTGTCGTATTTGCTTCATTCCAGCTGGCTACAACAGGGTGATTTTCAACTTTAATGCAAACAATTTCTTGTCGAACTAACCTACAAAATCATAAAATGTTACCCAATTCCCGTTAATATCGATCCATTTCTGTTGTTTAACCTATCAAATCTCAATCATCAACCCTTACCATTGGATAGCTTTCGGAACTTAATAAGTTGAGATTTTCTTGTAAAGAAAACAATGTTTCAGCAACAAGGGCGGAGGAAATGTTTTCTTCTTATTAATATCTATGTTCTATGTCGTAACTCTTTATTAATATTATAGTGTCATAAAATTTCAACAGATTGTTGGCGTAATCAGTTTTATGTGTATAGTTTTAGTGCGATTGTTTGTGTGAAACTTAAGCATAAATTAGTATTTAATTTGATTTCTGTCCGCTTCAATAGCCATTCTCATATTTTTATCAAGTTTACAGACTCTCCTCCCCCGACGTATTGCTATATAACCAAGAATTCCAGGAATTACTGAAGAAAAATTTTGCTTAGAAAGAATTTATCTCAAAAACCTCCTGGCAAAAATAGATCACTTTCCCGTTTCCGCCTTATGTATGTCCTCCCTGACATAATATTTACTTTTTGTTCACGCTTTCAGTTACCAATGTATTTCGGTACTGGATAAATAATTATATCGGGACTTAATTATAATTCACAAGTAGTATCATTAATGAAATGCACAAACCTATTGTCTGTTATTGTGTAATTCCCCGTCATTATTAATTCGAAATGTTTTATTGAAAGTATCTACCTATCTATCTATCTATCTACATATCTATCTATCTATCTATCTATCTATCTATCTATCTATCAATCTCTCTCCATATATATATATATATATATATATATATATATATATATATATATATATATATATATATATATATATATATATAAGGCCGCCCCGCATTGCCGAATAATAAAATATGCTTCAATATGATATTGTGATTACTGCAGATTTCGTATTTATTATTATATTACATTGGATCCAATATATAACTGTGATTTAAAAGGTGTTTTTAAACAATGAATCGTACGCAACAATCGAGAATCACACCAAAGCGTTTGGCTTACGATTTATTTTTCCCTTTTATGCTAATGCCTATGCAATGAAAACATATTTGATGCAAGGCTAAAACTTAAAACATGATCCAATAGCTATTAAAAAACCTGCATATTCGGAATGCCGTCGTTCGATCTTCACCTGGCAAAGTACATTTTTTTAATGTTCACACTGTTGCACCGATGTTTTCTGGAAAACAATAAATCTGAAGAAAGGCTGCTCTTGTGAAAATTTCCAAAGGACATGATGTTTAAATTGTTCAAATGGTCTTGAAACAATTGTAACTAACAAGGAAATGTACTTTTTGTTGCCATAAACTCATTTTTTAAGTCTTGGTTTTTGTTAAAACAATATATATATATATATATATATGTATATGTATATATATATATATATATGTGTGTGTGTGTGTATATATATATATATGTGCGTGTGTTATGCAATCATGTGTATATCTATGCATATATTGTGAAATTCTGTGCGTATATATGTACGTATATACATGAGTCTGCATCGATTGTTTGTAGCGTATATATATATATATATATATATATATATGTATATATCTATATATATATATATATATATATATATATATATATATATAAGTTTCTTATGGGCCAGAATCCACTGTATATGTAGTTTCATGTACGTAGACAATCAACTGGCATAAGAGTCAGTAGGCAAACTTTTTAAAACAAATATATCTACCCATACATGCATCTTTAGAGAAAGGGTGTTTGTGCTTACTATAGCCTATTTACGCAAATGTAACGCAGGTATAGATCATGTAAAATATTTGCATTAATATAATTTTACGTAATAGTCACTTTAATATCACGATCCCATGAGAAAACAGAAAACAACATCTAATAGGAAATGTTTAAAAGAATATTGAAATAAGTAAAATCTATTGACGATGAATGACATTTAAGGACCAATATATAACCAGATGATATTTTCCTTTTAAATTAATAGAAAAAACGCTTTATATGAATATCCATACGTAAGGAAAACACACACACAAATTATTGGGAGTTTGCGCATCAGCACACTGACGGCCTCTAAGATGTTGAGGTGTTGTTTGTTCCGGGTTTTATGTAAAATGCGGAAACATTCATCAGAATATGCTTGGTCACAAGTTTTATTTTCGTACAAATGAACACCAATTGACGATTCAAGAATTGGTGGTCGTCCGGATGTATTCCGTAAAGGCCTGGATGTATTTCTTAAAGGTCCGGATGATATAAAAAAAGTTTCTGTAAATACCCAGGAGCGTGTTGTGCCACTATGCCCCCTAAACGTTGAAAAGTTCGACCCACGTAGTCAGCATCGCACCGACATCTAAACTCATATATTATTAAACTATTTTGTAGCGTGGGAAGTACATCTTTTTTAAACGCTGGGAAGGCAGCTTTGGTAGACAGCACTACTCGGGGTTGCACCGCGTAAAAACAGTGGGAAACAACCGAAGTGATCTTGCTAACAAAACCTCTACTAATTGAACCTATGTAGGGGAGCTTTAAATAGACCGGACATTTAGCCGGAACAAAACGAGGCTTAGTGGTAAAACTAGCAAGTTTTTGGCGAATATGCTTAGAAATTATACCACCAGGGAAACTATTTTTAATAAGCATGTCCGTTATTTTCTTAAGTTCCTCCTCAAGTTTGCTTGGCGATCATATCATGAGTGCACGGTGTACCAAGGTCTTAATTAAACTTACTTTCCGGTTCATAGCAGCAAAGGAATCCCAACTAATATACAACCCTGTAAAGGAAGGTTTCCTGTATATAGTTGTTATAAACCGATTCCCTATCCTTTCTACAATGAATGTTTCCGCATTTTATATAAAGCCCGGAACAAACAGCACCTCAACATCTTGGAGGCCGTCAGTGTGCTGATGCGCAAACCAGCTTTATGTAGAAAAAAAGAACTTTCACATAAATTAGAGTTATTCAAAGAACTCTAATAAAAAAAGTCTACATGTACGTTGGTTTTTCTGTTTTGTCTATACTTATTTGTAGAAAACGGATTTTCTTAATTATATATTTTTTCTCGACTTCATCTCCTCCCCTTTTTCCATTCTCATTCGTTAATTTCATGCAACGTACCGACGAGATCTATTGAAAAGGGTCGGTCGAAAGGTTAACCTCTAGATCCCTTAATTTTTTACACGAAATTTCGTATGGATCCTTTTTTTATTCGAAGTTTTTTTTACCTATAATCCTTTTTAGTCGATTTGTCTCTATACAATTTCCCGTTTCTCTTTTTTTTTCTCCACCCATAATGACTCCATTCATACTTTTCAAAGACATATATATATATATATATATATATATATATATATATATATATATATATATATATACACATATATATATATACATATATATACTTTTTAATAATGTTTTTATATTTATATATATATATATACACACACATATATATATATATATACATATATATACTTTTTAATAATGTTTTTATATTTATATATATATATATATATATATATATTAAATATTTGCAAAGATGCGATAGAGGTAAAGCGGTCTCACTTGTTTTCTTTTCCTTATTAAGGAAATGTTTTTTTCCATAATGTTATATTGTTAAAGAGGTTTTTTCTTTATTAAATAAGTCTGAGAAAAGCTGTTCTTGTGAAAATTTTCAAACGACATGTAGTTTGAATTTGCCCAAATGGTCTTGAAACAACTTTAACTAACAATGAAATGCACTTTTTGTTGGTAAAACTAATTTTTTGTATTATTGGTTTCTGTTATAATATATATATATATATATATATATATATATATATATATATATATATATATATATATATATATATATATATATATGCGTGGTGGGTGTGTATTATGCAATTATGTGTATATTTATGCATATATTGTGAAGCTATTTGCATATATATGTACGTATAAACATGAGTGTGCATCGATTATTTTAACCGTATATATATATATATATATATATATATATATATATATATATGTGTGTGTGGGTGTGTGTGTATGTATGCACACATACATATATATATGTGTATATTATTTTTATTATTATCATTATTATTATCATTATTATTACTATTGATTGTTTTTAATATTGATAATTCTCTGTCCATAAAAAAATATTTAATAATAAGATTTAATCAATAAATGCATGCGTAACGTCAAATACAATGTCGCTTTACTTAATATATATCATATATATATATATATATATATATATATATATATATATATATATAAGCTTAATGTAACGAAATATTTGTATGGCGATATAATTTTTTGATGTGGGTTATTTTGCATATTTAGCTCTGATGAGTTCTTATAAATGCGTGAACATAATACAAGACGATATATACAGAGTGTTTTATTAATTATAATAGAAAATACAACCTTGTTTGGTTAATAGAAACCGTTTACTAGGTGGCGCTATGCAATATTCGGTTTTCGACTTCCGAATTCCAAATTATGCATATGTATGTAAATAAACACAAATCCATTAATAAATAAATATAACCAAAAAATGTTGTTTTTTTTTAAATTTAGTATGCGTTAAATATAACGAATATTTCTCTGATTAAGTTTTTTTTTTTATCTTTTTCAATAATAATAATAAAATACTCAAATATTTTTACACATTTTTATATCTGCATTTTACAAAGTGTTTCTTCTGTGGAGTCTGATATTTAAATATGCACTTTTTAAGAATACGTTTTAACAGTTTCCAAAATAACATGAAACCATAATTGTTTAAAAATCAAACTCAAAATAAAACATTTCAGAGTGTTGATTATTTTCCTGTATAAATTTAACGTAAAATGAGTACGCACTTACGGGCAATCTTGCCGTGATCGATATATGTAATCGTTAGAATTTTTTCAAGGTTGCTTGCAGTGTTTACAAAGATGAATGGAGGTGGATAGTCATAAGTTCCAAACTTTTTTAAATATACGTAGAAACACTTCAGCACTCGTGTGTGTGGCGAGATTCATTTTTGTTTTAAATATGAGCTTTGAAAAAGTTTTATTGTAAAATAATCATTACTACCTAGTATTTTTAGGACTGTGAAACACACACACAAATTCTAGAGTGGATCTGTACAATTCGCACCCTTCTTTCCTTTTTTATTTTTTATTTTAAATTACTTACGTGGATTATACTCCTATTATGTAAAGGATTTTTATTTAATATAAGGTGAGTTCATACATTATGCATTCATACATTTTATTGAGGTGTTGTACATAAATACTGCATACTCACTAATGCTGAACCAACGGGATATATATATATATATATATATATATATATATATAGTGGGGAAAAAGTGTTGGACACATCCCATTATTCTTTATTTAACACATTTTTTTCTGCAACGAATGGCGCGAAAATTTAACAGGAAATAGTTACTAATTTAACAATAACAAATAACTTCAGAAATCGGAACCTTTTAATGCATAATAAAAATTATATAATAAAAAAGAGAATAGCCGGAAAAAAGTATTAGACACATTGTTTTAAATTATATTTTATTACTATTTTTATGAATAATGCTGGAAATTGTTATTTGCATTTTGATCTGCCGACACTTTTATACGTTTTAGAAGTTTCTAGATTGTTTTGAACCATACTCTAGGTTGTTGGAAAGTATTGGAACACGGTAGTCACCAGTAAGCCATCACGCGTGAAGGTTCTTAGGATGAGTAAACGTAAAGAACTCTCTCAAGTCCTCCGTGATAAGATTATTGCCGAGCACAAGAATGGAATTGGTTATCGGCGTATATCTGCTCAATTCAAAATCTCTGTAAGCACAATAGAAAACTTTATTGAAGGTGTATGACTCAACCGTGAAGCGTGCGCGCACCGGAGCTTCTCGCAAGATGTCGGATCGAGCAGCAAGAAACATTGTACTAAATGTTCAGCAGCAACCGAGAATCGCACGAGGCGAACTTCAGAAAGATTTGGAAGAAGCAGGGATAGTAGTAACGAAACCAACGATTAGTAATGTACTCCGACGAATCGGTCTTAATCGCGTACACCTCGAAAGACACTATTACTAAAAAAATGTCATGTTAATGCTCGTCTGGAGTTTGCAAGAGACCACAAACTGTAAACTTTGGTGGTGAAAATCTCATGCTCTGGGAATACTTATCTTCAAATGGTACTGGGCCACTTCATATTATAGATGGAAAGATTAATGCAACCAAATATCGGGAAATTTTGAAAATAATCTCTTGTTTGCTTCCAATGCGTTAGGTATGCGACAGGGATGGATTTTTAACAAGATAATGATCCCGAACATACTGCTAAAATAACCTCCGATTGGTTCGCACAGAAAAAAATAGATGTTCTTAAGTGGCCCAGTCAGTCTCCAGAGTTAAATTCTATAGAACATCCATGGAGAGAGCTCAAAATCATGGTCCAGTAGAGAGATCCACGTAATATTCAGGATTTGAAGAAAGTATGTGATGAAAAGTGGACTAAAATCTCGCCTGAACGTTGTCACAAATTAGTTTCGTCGTATAGACAACATCTAGAAGATGGAATATCCAATAAGGTGTTTTCAACTAAATATTAGATAAAATTGTGTTAGTGTGACGAATACCTTTTCCGGCTATTCTCGTTTTTATTATATAATTTTTTGTAATGCATTAAAAAGGTTCCAATTTCTAGTTATTTGTTTTTGTTAAATTATTAACTATTTTTTCTTAAATTTTCGCGTCATTCCCTATATAAAAAATGTGTTCAATAAAGAATAATGGGCTGTGTCAAACACTTATTTTCTCCACTGTATACACACACATATGTATATATATATATATATATATATAAAAATATATATATATATATATAAACGAGTTAATCAATCCCTGCCTAAATCCCTATTCCTGTTTCGTTTAATTCATGAAAATATGTTATCTTCTTATACGTTATTACATAAAATACTTTTCCGTCTCTTCAATTAAAAATATATATTATTTTATTTCCAGTGGAACAAAATGGAAAGTGTTAGGAATATTGGTGTTCTTTATCTAGGTAAGCTATGTGGACTGAATTTCATTAAATTATGCTAGGGTACCCTTATTTTAAGAGATTCAAAGAAGATTCAAACATTCTATAGAATGTTTGAATCTTCTTTTAATCTCTTAAGGAAGAGTTTTAAAATGGTTTCAATTCTCGCATAACGTCTACGTACTGAGGATCTCAATTCTCTCGTGTTTAAGTGAACAATCCTCGCTTTAAATTAAAAATAGATATTTCATAAGAAAGCCTATTCTATGTGTAAACCATAAATTTTGAGATTTGTACAATATTGTTTATCCTTCGACAATATTATTGGGCCAGACGAGGGAGGAGGCCGAAATAGAAAGACAATAAAAGAATAAGGGTTAAGATGGTGCAATAATAGTACTGACCGCATCCTGAGAAAATCATTCTGTCTGGTGGATTAGATCTATATTTTCCCCTCTCTTTTTATTTTGTCATCTGTTTATCTTTCACAATCTTTCTCTAGTTTATATATATATATATATATATATATATATGTGTGTGTGTGTGTGTGGGTGTGTGTATGGCATGTGTGTGTGGGGGTTTCTGTCTGTCTGTCTTTCTGTCTATCTGTCTCTGTTCACGTATGGGAAAATTACGAAGGCAAATATCGAGGAAAGGTTGTTGCGGTTAAGTGAATAAAGTTCTAGTAGGTTTCATTATGTAAACATATGTGTTTTGATTGCTTCATTTAGTGTTAATTTAAACTGAGATGGATGGTATGATTGATTATCGCTAAGAAGGAAATTAACTGTAAGGTACAAATTAACATATAAATAGTAGCTGTTGTTCCGTGGAAGAGAGTTAATATTTTAGTACGTTCACACTGCCGTTTTAATTAAATACTTGACTCCGGTGACTTAAGTTTAAAGATCTGATGGAAAACAACACCCAAAAACAGATGTTTTCTCTGTGGAGAATCATTCTAACAAAGTGGATGGTCGTCATGTTTGGCTGGTTACACAAATACATGCTTAATCCTAGGACAGAAGCGACAATAAAATATTATCTTCGCAACATCAGTTCCTGTTTTCTATTAATATATTTATCGTTTAATACCTCTCTTTTTCTCTTCTCTGAACAGTGTCTCTGAAAATAGGCATTGCAAGAACACAAAAGATACACACACGAGTAAAAATTGGTTTACACCATTGAAACTTAAACTACACACATTATATTTATATATATATATATATATATATATATATATATATATATATTATAATATATTATATATATTTATATATATATATATAGTAATTTACATACACCAATCATTATTAAGAAGCACAAATTAATTACAGAGCATATAATAAATATATGACATAACTCTATATTCAACATCTCATGATGTTTTTTATCTTACAATTTATTCTCTTAAATCAGTTGGCACAATTCTTTACATTTTATTTCGTTTTCATAGATTGATTGTTGCTGTTTCTTCTTATGAGTGAAGGGCAAAATAGATCCAATGATTGATATGATTAATGAGTGCTTGATTTTGTTCTACAGACCAGACTCTACAATGAATTGTAAGTCTCAACTGAATTAAAGGAATAAATTGTATGATGGTAAACATCATGAAATTTAGAATATAGAACTTTGGCATATATTCATTATATATATATATATATATATATATATATATATATATATATATATATATGCATATATATGTGTATACATATTTTTACACAGGCATCACCAGATTATCAAGACCAAGAGGTCACTCAAGGACAAGGGTTAAAGAGTGTATGGTAATCATTGGACAATATAGTAATCATTAGTAATGGAAGTTCGGTAAATTTTATAACTTATATGGAACGGCTCATCAAAACTTATTTACGTTAGACTTGCACACAAGCATATTGTAGTCAGCCGGAAAGCAGGTAAAACGGAAGACAATTCCAAAGACGTGCAGTTCTAAGAAAGAAGCTTTGTTCATGGAATATTCGTTTAGGTTTAGGCACAGATAAATAGTGGGGGGAATTATTGATAGTGTTTTCAGCTAAACGAGTGTTTCTTGTAAAAGTTTGGCGAGGGGAGACCATAGACTAAAACTCAGTCGAACACGTTCAATGAAAATAACGATACATCAGAGACAGACTCGCAACATTTCTTCTGTGAGATAGAGGTTGTATGGAAAAGAAAAGGACATGTCCTACGAGGCTACGAAGTCCTTTCTACCAGCTCCTGCCCAGATGTGGCAACAGTATTCCATCCTTGGACATACCTGGCTCTTATATAGATAGAAAATTGCATCAGCAGTGATATATCTACCGGATCGATAGAAATATCCTGCCATGTTCCCAGCGGCCTTGGCAACAGATTTGATGCACGTGTTCCATTTAAGATCAGGAGTAATGGTCAAGCCCAGAAGCTTGTCAAAACTTGAAGCCTCCTGTAGACGAGAGCCATTCATTTCAATTGATGACAAATGTGGATTAGAATGTTGATGATGTAAAGAGAGAAGCTTGGTTTTAGATGCATTAAAAGTAATCAGCCACTCATTTCCCCATTGTACCAAGTGCTCAAGATCAGAGGAGAGAAAATCGGAAACAACTTCGTCGGTTACAGTCTTAGATGTGCTACCATAAATGGTAGTGTTGTCAGCATAAATGTTTACAAATGAGTTACCGATGTGATTTGGAAGATCAGGAAAAGAGTTGTGCCCAGGATATATATATATATATATATATATATATATATATATATATATATATATATATAAGATTTATCCGTTGTATCACAACTGATCAATGCGACTAGACTAACACGTTTTCCTCACTGTCATCGCATTGACAGTTGGCTGCTCTAACCACATGCCTGTGCTTCACGGAATAAGCATTTGCCCATCGAGCTACGACTTTGTTTACAAATAAACAAAACGGCAGCGAGTTTCTGTTTATCGCTACATAGGAAGCGGGTTAAATACATTTACGACAGTGCTCGAGCCAAAGTCGGTAACTTAATATAGTTATTCACATACAGTACTGCCTCGTTGTATCACGATCTATTAGTACGGGTAGACTAACCTCTTTCTTAACTTTGGATAGAACCTACAGACATCGCGTTTAGAGCCGTCAGCTCTAACAATAGGAATATGAATCGATGCAAATAATTCATTTAATGCCTATTAAATTTGCATTCGCTCATTTCTTAACACTGCTCGAGCTACTACGTTGTTACAAGCAAAGACACAGCGAGCTTCGCTTTATCGCTAATTACCCAGCGGTTAAAATACATTTACGACTGTGGTCAACTTCAAACAGGAAAGAGGACTACTAAAAGGGATTGAATGAGAATCCACGAATATTATACATTCATTTTTTTTTACCGAAATCAGTGTTATCCCCAATTTTTAAATCAAATCGATATATCACCTGCTTTATGTTACTACTCATAGCTGCACACTGAAAGGAAGCTTCACACGCCTCTCAACAGTTAATTACTCCAAAATGCATTGCTATCCACATTGTACTGTAAGTAACCTACTGTTGATTTTTATAAAATCATATAATAAAAATGCTTGAATGTATATGTATAATGCCAAAATTAAGTTTCTTACTTCAATTTTGCTCTAAAAAAAGCATTTTTTCGATCGCTCCACTGTCACATAAAATAACATACTGTTAATTCTATGCTTAAGGGATTTTTATTTGTGCATTGATTATAGCTTGAGTTAGAGTTTAAAATAAAAAGCTTAACTATCATATTTCAGTTGTTCATAAACAAACATTCGTTTCATACTCGCCCCTGTTGTATAAAAGACCATACTCGTGATTTTATATACCGGGCTCTTCTGCTTGTGTTGGTAATAAAATTTCCGAGCAGATGTTGTTATATTACGCTGTATGAGGCATTACTTTGCTAAAAAATGCCTGTTGCTTCGGATTTACATTCGATTATCGATTATCAATACTTATCGAAAACATTCCAGTAAAATCTCTATCAATGAACACTGGTAGTTGCTTAATACACTTTAAAAATAATAGCCCTGATCGACCAACTGATTAAGAGTCTATAGGGAACGAACTCCCATGCACGTAAAAGTAGACAGATAGATGAACAGATATTTATAAAAAAGAGAAGGATAGTTTAATGGATATACGTTTATTCGCTAGAGCATATTAGAAATATCTGACTAGTGAAAACTCTCACAAAAATTAATTGTATATATCGGTTTATTAAAACACAGAATTGATTATAATGATATAGTTTGTATATGCTATACTTGAGGAATCTTGTAGATTGCATCTCAAATTAAAGGTAGGTGTGTGAGTAGGTGCATGCTTTTCTTTCAATATATATATATATATATATATATATATATATATATATATATATATTGGCAGTACTTCGCAAACGAAGATTCTATAAAGGGGGTGTTACACGTCGACTCCGGGACAAACAGGTTTGACCACAGCGGCTGCAGTCAAAAGTCAAGTCAAGTGTGGCTACTGAGGCTTCCCGTATCGTTCTCCTCTATCGCTTCTCCCGCAGATTCTCTTTGCGGAAAATCTCAAAGGAGGCGACAGCCTGGTGGACAGTACGTCGCCAGGTAACACGGTAAGCAGTGAGCGCATACCACTGAAGCTGATCGATGTGGCAGTCACCGAGGGACTTCTTCAGAGAGTCTTTATATCTTTTCTTCGGTGCCCCTCTGTGGCGACGACCAGTAGACAGTTCGCCAAATAAAAATATTTGTGGCAGGCGATGATCGTCCATTCTGGAGACGCGCCCGACCCAGCGTAGCTGTGAGTTCAGCAGCATAGCCTCGATGCTTGTGGTTTCCGCCCGTTTGATGACCTCAATATTGGTGACAGTCATTCCAGTGGACGTTGAGAATGGTGCGCAGACAGCGTTTATGAAAACGTCCGAGGAATCGTAATTGCAGTAAATTAACTCAGAGCCATACAAGAGGGTTGAGACTATTACGGCTATGTACCCACTGATTTTGTTGCGATTTTGAACCGTCTGATTTTCCAGGTTCTGTTTACAATCTGCCAACAGCGGTGTTTGCTTTGACGAGTCTGTTGTCTATTTCTCTGTACAGTTTTCCATCGGATGTCATCGTACACTTAAGGTAGGTAAACTGGTGAACGATCTTCAGCTTAGTCTCGCCAATTATGATGTGGGGAGCGCGGTACTCTACCCGGGGAGTTGGTTGCTGGAGAACTTCCGTCTTTTTCAAGCTAACCTCGAGTCCGAATAGCTGGGCAGCCTCTGCGAAACAGGATGTGAGGCGCTGCAAGTCTGTTTCGATGTGGAAAAGAGGAGGTCTCGGATAAGATGCCTGGAGGTCTTTCTATGGGCTTACAACCTTTTGAGGTTGAACAGACTGCCGTTGAGGCTATGGCGAATGTAGACAACATCATCATCGTCAATATCTTCAGTCGTCTGCTTGACCATCATGCTGAAGCAGATGCTGAACAGAGTCGGTGCCAGAACGCATCCCCGTTTTACGCCATTGACGATAAGGAAGGGTTCCGAAAGGGTGTTATTTATTTTTACCTGACTGCGCTGGTTCTAATGCAACTGAACTTTCATATTGAGGAGCTTGGGGGGGGGAGAAAAGGCGCTCCAAAATGAGACAACGCCCCTTCTGACTCAATGTATCAAATGCCTTCGTCAGGTCCACAAATGTTATGTAAAGTCATCTGTTTTGTTCATGACACTTCTCTTGAAGTTGTCTGAGGATGAAGACCATTGCCGTGGTACCGCTTGTTTGCTCTAAAACACATTGCGTTTCTGGGGGGTGGTTTTCTGCGATGGAATGTATCAGTATGTTTAGGAGCAAAGGGGCAAGACTTTTACCTGCGATGTAGTTAAAGCAGACTGACATTTCGCCCTTGTTTTTGTACAAGGTAACTATGACTGCATCACGAAGATCGCGTGGGAGTTCTCCTTGCTCTCAACAACAGCCAAAGGGTTCATAGAGTCTAATATGCAATGTTGGGTCTCAATAGTTCAAAATCTCTGGTGGGATCTGGTCGATTGCTGCCGTCTTTCAACTGTTCAACTGTTTTATGGCCACTTTGAGTTCTTCCATGGAGGGAAGTTCATTAATTCCAATTTGGCTGGCAGTTGAGGGAGGCAAATGGTTTGCAGAGTGCTGAATAAGCCGGTAAGATCTGAAGAGAGCTTGGAAATGCTCAGACCAACGGTTCAAGATAGATGCTCCATGTGTGAGGAGTGCCTGGCCGTCCTCACTACGCAGTGGACCCTGGATGCGGTCCGGTGGGCGATACACTGTCTTGATGGCTTCATAAAAGCCTCTGTAGTCACTAGCGTTTGCTTACCGCTGCGTTCTTACTGCAAGGTTGGACCATCACTTATTCTCTAATATTCTAAGCGTGCGTTGGAGGTTGCTGCTAAGTGGGCCTGATTGGCTGATCTCTTTCTCTCCAAAAATCCACGTATTTCTTCATTGTTTTCATCACATCAATCTCGGCCCGTTTTAATGGAAAACCACAGGACCTCCTCAGATTTCCGAAGGATGGCTCGTTTCAGTTAATCCCAGAGTCGCACAGGTTAGGGAACTTCCTATGGCCGCTGATATTTTTGAGTTTGGACTGCACGCATGCCTGGAAGACAGTTTTAGCTGATTGTAGTTTTCTAAGTTTGTACATATTCTTGGGTGGTCTTCCCTTCCTTGATTTGGGTTTGAAGTACAGCCGGATTAGTAAACTCACAAAGCGGAGTTCAGTGTGGCATAATGCACTGGGCATCACTCGGGGGTGTAAGACATCTCTGCGGCCTTTTTGGCGTATTAGAATTCATCTATGGAGTGTCAATGTCTGAACCGAGGATGCCTCCAAGTTGTCTTTAGTCGGCCTTTTTGTTTAAACATGGTGTTTGTGATGCAGAGTTGAAACTCCGTGCAAACTTTCAGCAGCAAACGCCCATGTTTGTTGCAGTTGCAAATGTCGAATCTACCAAGCAGTTCTCTCCATATATGTATATATATATATATATATATATATATATATATATATATATATATATATATATATATATGTGTGTGTGTGTGTGTGGGTGTGTGTATAAATATAAATATATATATATATACGCATATAATATGCCTAATATGTATTTAAAGGTATTAGAATATATATATATATACATATATATATACATATATATGCATACACACACCCATATATATATATATATATATATATATATATATATATATATATACGTACCGTTTATGTGATATATGCATATATATAAGTGTATATATTATTAAATATATATTAAGTAGCAAGCTTACTCAACGTTGCTCGAGATCATATAAAACAATGAGAAAATGTAAGTTTATTTTAACATGCCTATTATTCTTGATATAAAGGGTGGTTATATGTCTGTGTATTATGAACTATTTCGGGCGACAGAATATTTTACCTCTACTAGGACGGTATTACAGAACATGTGTATGAAATAAGTTTACCTTCCATAGGGCAGGAAGTTTACAGCACGTATATGAAATAATTTTTCCTTTCCTCGGACACGAAGTTTACATCACTTATGTGAAATACGTTTTCTTTCCTATGACAGGTAATGTACGACACATATTTTGAATAATTTTACCCACCCTCATATTGGTAATATAAATACATATATGAATAACTCGAGACAACCAAGGCACTTTTAAAAGGAAAATAAATATGCTTCTTTCTACCCACCACATCAACCACCACTACCCTAGTTACGTGAGTTCCGGATCATAACATAGAAACTTCAGAAAAATAAGGATCTGAAACTGGCCCAGTTGACCTTCACACAACACTTACAATATATATGAAATAAAGTAATTTTGAGATCGTAGACTGTTTCAATCATTTTCACAGTTGACTCTGTATAATTCCCCCACTGTTACAATTATTTACAATTGTTACGTGAAATCATGTGATTTTGAGATCGTAAACTGCTTTCGCCATTTACGAGATTGTTGTGGGCAGGCAACCATTTGATTTTTTTTCTTGGCTATATCCCTAAAGGAGGAGAAATTCTAGCTTCAGGTTTCTAAGCACTGTGTATTACTCCTGGCCCTGATACGCTTTCGTTTTACCAGATCTTGCACCTACAAGTTGCGTTGTAATCTTTCTTCCTCCAGATACTTCATCCGGTCTTGGTGAATTCCCGGTGGGGTGTTTTTTTGCAACTTCCATCAGATACATTTTTTGTGTGTGGGTGAGCGCTACCAAGATAATTTGTTAAATAATCTGTCCTGATAACGATCTCTCTCGCTACCGTACTCTCCATATCCCTATAAGTATATAAGATATTGATACTTACTCATAATTTCGCTTTTATTCATCAATTATTCAAAGAAATGTTCTATTATGTTCGTTCCATATGCCAATATATAAAGAAATTGTTTAACGTTTCCCACGCGTTTGATCTTTTTCAAGTAGGAGCTTGGAGTGGATGTTCAGCTCTTCGTATCTGAACAATCTATATAGCGTCGTTCATTCACTGAGTATTTGATATCTTAGATCAAAGAGGAAAGCAACATTGTTCCAAGTGAAATAAGAATCATCTAAAATGGAAACTATCAAATCTATGAATATATTGCAAAAGCAAACGCCATTAAAATCTAATTCAAAAACCCTCATAGATATTTTAGATATATCAGCAGAACTTTTTTATGAAAGCTTATGCACGTATCTTCAGTCGAAGGATAAATATCATTATACATCTCTCCCGTCCTTTTTCCCCGCTTTCCCTTTTCCCCTTTCTCTCTCTCTCTCTCTCTCTTATATATATATATATATATATATATATATATATATATATATATATATATATATTACATGGATAGGGCAAAAGAAACCCAGGGTATATTTTTAAAAATTGCAAGTAAAAGGGGAAAAGACGATTTGATGAAAATAGATCTTTTTTTTTTTTTACATATTTGGCATAAGTGTTAATAGCATAATGCCAAACACTAAGTGCGTTCGGTTATCAAGTCGGCATCAGACATCATTTAATAATTTAATACACTTCAAACTGTGAACATGTAGACTATTATGTAATATGAGACACAACATTTTACTCGTCAGCTAAGGTTCAAGTAGCAGTGAATGTTTCAATTCACCTCACAAGTAAACAGAGAAATAAACTCTGTAACGTTCAGGTTTTAAACACTGGTCAGTCTATCAGGAGCGTCAAGAGTACATG
Source organism: Euprymna scolopes (assembly GCF_053919585.1). NCBI lineage: Eukaryota > Metazoa > Mollusca > Cephalopoda > Sepiida > Sepiolidae > Euprymna > Euprymna scolopes. The sequence goes on along the minus strand of NC_136486.1, from coordinate 61,459,075 downwards.
ACGCTCATCCCTGAATAGGACTTATTGGAAATCCATTGTCATGAATTTCCTTGTCCAAACTATTCGTTTTTCACTATGTTGTTTGCTCAAAAGAGTTTGATGTTCCTTGCAGTCTCATTCAACACATTTTATTCGGTCTGCCTGGATCTTGGAGCGATTCCAGCTTTATTAAAAATCGATAGTTTTGGTGCTGTTTATGTTTCGGTTGACCTCACTGCGAATAATCGTAGTATAACGATTTGAAATGTTTCTCCCGGTGCCTTTATTTTTTTGAATTTGGTGTTCGTTGAAAATACATAAAATGCCATAATTTCGTGAATATAGCATGAATTTGAATAAAATTCTGAAATATCACTAAGTTAAAGTAGCCCTTCTACGGTATATTTGTTTCATTTTTTGTGACGTATATTTATTGAAATATTGATATTTTACTTATCAGCAATATAGCGATTGACACAGTTTATATATATATATATATATATATATATATATATATATATATATTGCCTGTCTATCCACATTGATGAGCTGTGAAACAGCGAAACAGTACTGGATGCGGATGACTATATATATATGTATGTGTATATATATATATATATATATATATATATATATATATATATATATATATATATATAACACCCACATCTGCGATGCCTGACGATGTTTTTGATCGTAAACATGGTCCAACATCTGAGACATATTTAGCCAAACAGATAAAACGGTAATAAAAAATACAATATATATATATATATTTAATGTCCGCTTTACTCGCTTATCAATGCCTAAACTCTATTCAATTTTTGAAACCCCCTTTCCCTTCTCTATACTTCTCTTACATTCACCCTTCCACACCTCTCCCTAATAATTTCCCAGTCACTATTTACCTTATATTTGGAACCTTCAATTCATCTTATTTTCGTCTTTCTTTTTCCCTGCTTTTTCTTCGATATCTATTTCTTGTTTTCTGCCTTCACTTTTAATGTCCGAAGTGTTTTTAATCAGATGCATCCTCTGCATTTCCCTATAAATATTTATATGTTTTTTTTTCAATAAATAGAGCTTTCTAATTGATAATTTGAAAGCTGTTTTTTTGGGCAAGAAAATTCTATTAAGTCGCTTTACAAGGATGTGCTGTTTAAAGCAACCTCCTGTTTAACTCATTAGCATGTCTAGTGTCGCGACCTTGTAATTTTATTTATATAAAAAAAACGATATATTACTTTTCTTTTATTGAGTGCCTATTAACAACCTCGTAAAATTTATGAGTTCTTTCTGTTACACACCTAAAATTTGGGTGTATATATATATATATATATATATATATATATATATATATATAATGTGAATGTGTGTGTGGGTGTGTGTGTGTGTATCTGGTCACGAATAGGCAACGAAGGGTACTTTTGCTAGTTTATATATATATATATATATATATATATATATGCCTGTGTGTATGTATGTGTGTATGTGTGTGTACATACGAGAGAATTCTACAAAATTGTTGACAAAAATATCCCGTAATATAATAAACTTACTAAGATAATTAATAAACACTTCTCAAACGCCACCAACTATACAAAATCCATAATTATATCAAATTAACCAATGTAATGACGAATAGGGGGAAGACATGAAATGGATCTAACTAGGAAAAGGAGTGTAACTGCCGAGTCACTATTGTATGAACACTTGGAGGGAACAGGACTGTTTAACCTTTGACATAGTATACGAACGTGAACTTATTAGTGGAAATGAAACTAAAGTATACCTTGGAGCTCCGAACATTTTTAAGGGCAGATATCGTAATCACTTAACATCTTTAAAACTATACACTGAGAAAGAAAATAACACTTAAAATAGCGAAAACAATAACAATACAGATAACATTGGAAACAATTACGGGGATTATAACAATAATAGAGGCAATAGCAATAATGAAAATAGTAATATGTAACAGGAGGAGAACTAATAAAACAACAACCACATTAGTAGTATGTGTTAATGTCACAAAGGGAAAATAACATTGGATATGAATTTAGATGGTCTATAATAAATAGAACGAATATATATAAACCAAGTAAGTAAAAAAGATGCAAACATTGCATACAAGAAGCATACCACATATTAGTATCAGGAAAAAAGTTATTAAACAAGCGACAAGATGGTATTCATGGACGCCGGCGTAGAAATATGAATATCAGGCATAAGACCGGATAAAAAACAACAACATAAAGAAGGCTGTAGGATGCGAGACCTAAAAAAAAATTGGCAACGGGCCGCATGCAGCTAGAAAATGCAAATGAAAACATAAGGCAATCAACAATGTAAGAATAATTAACAAAAATAAAACAACAATATTGAACTTAAGTATATAAAAAACATAATCGAACAACATAATTGAACCTAAGTGTATAAGAAACAGCTGGCAAACTGGATAAATATTCTTCAAAATAAATAAATAAACTGAAATGGAAAACAACATAATTTAATAAAGGAATATACTGACAACATTAACAGCATAATATAGTAATCGAAAAAGATGTAATGGAAGTATCTTTAGGAACAAAGATATTTTCGATACTTACGTTACGTGCTGGCATACATAAAAATTCATGAATTATAACTTTACACAACTATGCTCTCTTATTATAGCATCGTAATGAAAACATGTTTATAATCTTACAGGTACTTTGTATCAACGTATATTTATTAATTAATTTCCTTTTTCACGATATATATATATATATATATATGTATGTATAATACATCACCTAAATAATGTCTGAATAGGATAATGCAGTGTACTTGCATGTGAATCGGGTTTCCTTCTGGCTGTTTTTACAATGTTACCTTTCCTTCTGTATCATATGTAAAAATTTTCCGTAAGTCCATGCAAAAATGTTATATTTTGCCTATAAAATATACGTGAATACAGGGAATTATAATGATTTTCTATTCATATATATATACATATACATATGTGTATATATATATAATTCTATATATATATATATATACATCTTTATTTTTTTATATATAATAATATATTTTATAATATAGCGCCATTATAAAGTAAACTTTTATTAATAGAGCATTATTGTAAACACAGGTTGACTCTCTCACATACTAGAAATAATGCTGTTATAATTAATACATATAATCTCATTCAGTATATTACATTAAAACACACACTCATTTCATTGCTGTTACCCACCTATATTTAAAAATTAACAAACATGTTTTTAAAGAAAGAATATTAACTGCGTATACATCTTTTAAAATAATATTATGGACTATTTGCCGTTATTAAAAGTATTCCTCTCTTTTACAAGGAAGGCTCCTCGCTTTTTATTTTCAATATCCAACGTCTGTTTCGGTCTCAGAAATATAACAGCGTCGCACTTTTTCACATTAAAATGTTTCAAATATTTGTATGCATGTTTATGATTTATTAATTGCATTCATCCAAAGGAAGTCTTGAAAAAAAACGAAACGTTAATGAACACAATACTTGGGTTGTTCGTTTTTATTTATTTATTTTGTCGGAATACTATTTCCATTATTCTAGTCATATATATATATATATATATATATATATATATATATATATAATAGGAATCGTAGTAATGCCATCTCTCTCTTTGTTTCTCTCTCTCTTACTATATATATATATATATATATATATATATATATATATATATATATATAATTATTACTATAATTATATTAATTGTTTTGAAAATATTTTAGCTTTAAAATAGAACCGTATAATACGGTGGCCATAAGACATGTTTGTAAGGGTGATGATGTGGAATATATTTTTCCGGCCCCGGGTTTCGCTATTTTCCCCGCCTCACGGTGGTATTTATAATATTATTGCACGCATATTATATGTTGAATCGTATTTCGTTACTAATTTATGATGTTGTATCCCGTGGTTCTACTGTAATTATTTTTATACTTACATACACTAATTATTCATCCTTTCGGTTATCACCAATGCAGGCAGTAACTACTATCTATTAAGTACAATGTAATATGCAACCAAGAATACCCCCGAGCAATATATCTGAAATCTAAATGCATAAACATGATATTAGCGTTTTTTTCACGACATGGTAACGTTCGTCATCCAAACTCGTAGTCATCGCTGACTCCATTAGCAAGAAACACACTTCTCAGCGAGACTAAACTACAGCGAGAATTTTGTTAAAATTAACAGGCGCGTAAATTTCCTTCAAGCTTATCTATATTTATCTTATTTTAATATCACTATCTGCGCATGATGTTTTTCATTTCAACGTACAGTACTTAACGGGAAAAGCCAGTTTTTAAGATGCAGTCCTAAATATTATAATATTTAGTTTTAGTACATACAGACAATAGTATTTTATGCTGTATGGAACCATCAGTGCACAAAGTCAGGATTACCGTTGGTCGAGGGATCCGATCCCGGACACGAAGCAATTTCTGCTTCCGTCAGAAAGGAACAAGGTTTTTACATTAGCTCTCTACGAAAAAAATATTAATCACATAGTAGGAAAAATTACTTCCTGAAACATAATTTTAATGTCTTCTATAAGATGAACAATTCCTTCCTGTAACATACTTTTAATGCCTTCTCTAAGATGAAAATTATCCGACAATTCCACGCAATATCAATAAATATCATATCATTAATTCATTTTTGTCGCCATCAATTTCACGATTTTAATTATTGCAGAGATTTTTTATATATATATATATATATATATATATATATATATATATATATATATATATATATATTAATCTAGATTAAAATTCATAGAACTATTCTCAATTATTTTAATGAATTAACTCTATATCAATGTAAACCCTGTGTATGGCATTATTGCTGACCAATATTTTTTTTCATTTTGTTATGGTTATGAAACGCAGAGACGTTACATTTTGTATAATGGAGGAGCATAAGAAAGTGCCTTAATTCCCTGATTTTGTGCAATTTTACGAATATTTTGAAAATTAAGCTATGTTTTCGTATTTCTGGTAATTTAAGTGCGTATCACTTTATTGCAGATCTGAAAAATGTCTATAAAGGATTGCTTGACATATCGTGAAAAGGAACGTGTTGTTGCAGGCTTTATAGTAGGTGTATCTCTCGTAGCACTAGCGATGAGCGTGGAAGAGATCGAAGCACTTTGTCTTTGTTTGAAAATCCAAACGGCAAACATAGGAAGGACAACACACACAAGAAAGTCAGTTACTGTTTTTGATCTCAGGTAAACTCGCCGTGAACATATCAAACATCCGGGCAGCAACTGTGCTGCTATATTTGACAAGACTGGAATACCTTCCTTGTCCAGAAAGACACGCTGCAATATCTTAAATGAAAATTGCAAGAAGCATTAAGCCCAGAGAAAGACTTGTTTTCAACCAAACTCATTAGGAAAAAATTGTGACTAAGGCTCACAAATACATGTAAACCAGCTTTGGAAATGGTCTTTTCATCGATGATGCCTGAGAAACTCTTGATAGACCAGATGGGTCGGCTAAATTTTGAGTCATCTTAGATCCCCTTCCTCTCATCGATTTCGTCGCCAACAAGGTAGGTTTGAGCTGGAATAATTTGCGATGAACGTATAGGACTATTTTGAGTGCCAGAAGGTTTCAAACTGACAAGTCAGTCTTATATTTGTTTTAAAAGAGCATTCGCTACAATAGCTTTATAGCTTTCCATTGGCGCGTCTCTGAAAATTGATTTTTATGCACGACTATGAGCCATCCTACTCAACCAAGGCCATAACATCCTACCATAAATGATTAGGTATTAGTGGAGAATATTTTCTGACGTATCATCTTGTTCTGATATAAAGCCAATTGAGCGGCTCTGGTTAATAATAAAAAAATGAAAGTTTATGAAGGAGATGTTTAATTTCTCTCTAAGGATAAGATTTGAAGGAAGATTTTGGGAGTTTCCTATAGAATCACATAATCTCCAATCCGCCGATTGACATCATCATTTGACAAAATACTATTGAAAGTGATTTGGAGCATGGGGATTATGTTGATATAAAATATTTCCTTTTACAAAATAATGTTAAATCCGTTCTTGGTTTTGATTAATGTTGGCATCGGATATGTTCTGCATTTTATATAAATAGGAATATAAAGTTAGAATACGGTTTTATTTCCGAAAATATATTTTTTTTAGACGCGTGCAACAAAGCGATACACACTTAACATTACCTGAAAATAGAAAAAAAAATAACATATATCTGTTCAAATTCCACAAATCTTAAGGACATAAGGCACCTTTTATGATCTTCTGGTGTACCAAATTTCACTTCTTTACGTTTCATAGCAATTTAAAAATAAAAACAATATTGACCTGCAATCTAGCGATACACAGGGTTTATGTGTCTGTTTATCTGCGTGGAAATATTTATAAGATAAATAATAAATAAAATATTGATCACACAAGAAATAGTAATCATCAGCTTAGCATGCTTCATAAGGAGTAAAATAATTGTTTGGATGGAGATTCAGATATATATCGGACGGGTGAAGTAGAAACTGTTCCTTTTAACTTGCCAACATATTTTACATCTATCAGCGCAAGCAAAAAATCAGTTGATTTGTTTAAGTCTAATTATTGTTCAATCTTACTTAACTATTTCTCGAAAGCTTCATGGCTAGGGGACACAGCTAGAGCGCTAAATGTTTTGGTTTCGATCCAAGCCGATTACATATTATTCATTTTTGAAGACTTTTGAAATTACTATTAGCTATTAAGAACAATGCGATATTCATTATGAAATTGGCGCGGTAACAATATATCCGAAATCTACATGAATTAAGATTATATCAACGTATTCTACACGACCTGGTAACAATGGGCACGTTTCTTTGTTTAATATAAATGCACATATTTGAATTTTTACATAGACGCGTCTGCTAGAATTTAGACTCTTTAATAGTATGTACACACATAGCGAATGTGAATTAGATATTGATGCTCATTGAAACCCTATGCGTTCCAAGTCGCATACTGTCTGTTTCATTGCTCACGTCAGTATGATTGGTGGCAATCTTGTTCTATGTATGCCTAATTCAAGAATATTAGGAAAATCAATTACAACAAAATATCACTACAGTTAAAAAAGGAAATAACTAGACTAGATTGTTTCAACCATGGAGAATTCAGTTTCCAAAAATAATCAAATCAATACAAGATAAAATCAAGAAGTAAATACATAAAATATCTGCTTGCTATATTTCGGCATCTTTCTCTTTACAGCTACAGGTAAAATATTGATATTTTCGCGATATACTAATTTGCTCCTATTAGAGCAATTCATTTTTTTATTCTTTTTTATGATGATCGGTTCTGAATAAGCCGAACCAGTAGTTTTCATAGAATGTTATAGTTCATTTTGCAAAATAGAAAGACATAGCTTTTTTATTTACTAAATAGGAATAATATTAATAAAATGTGCGTAGTACTGCTAAAACTGTAATGCAAGGGCAATCATATAATTAGGTAATTTGACTGGTTTCTCATATACCACTCAAGTCTAAAATCAAGGAATACAGAAATATGGTTTCTCTAATAAATATGTGTGCAAAATCATACGTAAACAGTTAATATGTAGGTTTAATTTTATTGAACCCAATACAGTGAAGTGTCTGTGCAGTTTTTCCTTATTCCATCGTTACAGGAGAAATTTATCAAGTGAAGAACATGTCTGTATAATACATAACAAATTATCAGCCTAGAAATAAAATGTATCGAAAGGAGATAATGCAAATAAAGAAAAGTTATTAGCGCTAGTAGAGGTAATAGGTTTCGAAGTTTTTTATTTGAAAAGAATCTATGGTGTTTTTCACAGAAATTTCAAAATCCACTTCACAATTAGAGATATGCACACAAATTATATTTCCCTCGCGCACGAAGGTCACCATCAAACATTGCTCACTGACAACAACAGATTAACTCATATTTCTTCAACTTTTCACCTTTGTTAATAATATTTTCAAATAAATATCATGATCACAACATTGCCATTGGTGGTCTGTTTAACGATTCTTCACCTAACTCATTTTATCATCTTGGGCCCTTGTGCCATTATAAGATATTAAATCAATTGATACCGGATCAACTAGTTTTCCTTAAAGAGCGTACACCTAACATTATACAGTTTCAATTCCTTAATTTTTCGTGGTGTTCCTCTATTTTGTTTCGCGTCTGCTGAAATTTCTTACAAGTCTATTAGAATTAGTTATTTCTGTGTTTTAATCTTCTCATTCAAGCATTTTCCTAAATATTTCCATTGCTCACACTATTGCTGTCCGTTGTCCCTGCTCAGGAATACCTCTGGTTTCAATCTATCTTTATTCAAGTGTTTCCTGGGATCCTTCTATTTATGGTATGATCCTGATCTCCTCTACGGCTTGTATCCCTTTTATCTCAAATAGCAGTACTTTGTATTTGCTTCACTTCATTGTCACATTTTACTCTGCTGGATCGAGTAAATTAGCGATCTGACAGAACTAACTAATTTTCTGCACTATTATGATATCTTGCATCCGTGCTTCGATGAGTTTTTCTGTAAGTCCATCATTCGTAGGATTTTGCGATTATACTCGGCAAGCAATACTACTGTTTTATGCTTGTACAATTTGTATGGCTGTATTATCGTCTTATAATTTGCTTTCTGTACCTTGTTTCGTTCTATGTTTTTAGCAGTGTCTCTTGCTGAATTAATTAGCCTTTCGGCGTTAAGCTCGTTTCTAATTATTTTGTTCTGCGATTCAAACAGTTTTCTATACAATCTAGTCCTCTTCCTTCGTCTATTTCTATTTTGTAAAGTCGCTCAGCTTCAAATGTTTGGCATATTTAATTGTGCATCGTCATATGTTTCCTGTTGTTTATGTCTAGATTTCTCTGCCATGTTTTGTACTCTTATGAAAGGTCCAAAACATTCGCTATTTTTATACCTTTTATTTCATTCATAATATAGAGCTTTGTTACTAGGTATTTTCTTGTTCTAACATTATTATTATTATTATTATTATTATTATTATTATTATTACCACCAATATTTTTCGTACAATGAACAATAAAAACGTTAAAATTAATGCTATTCATGGAGTTTACTAGTCAGATATGTGCTATATAATAAGAATGTGGGATACTACCTTCTGACTTTTAAAATATTTCAAACATAAAATCCAGCAATATTTATTTCTTTACTATTAAGTAAACACTTGGTTTTATGATTATCAATATATAAGAATACAAAAGTTCGAAATTATTTATTTGATTTAGAAACTGAAATTGTGACGCTCGTATAAATCTGATACTATATATACACTTTTGAAAACATCCTAGGGTTTACTATGGCAGTACTTTTTATAGGAGTTCATATTTCATAGAACAGATAGAATCTTAGCCAATTTTAGAATAATTTGGAAAGAAATTCTAATAATACTTGAGAGATTTGTACAATTTATGTAATATATTGTGTATCTAGGAAGAATAAGTTGGTGTAATATTTAGAAGAAATGGTGAATAATGAATGTATAAGCACAAAGATATCTCCGAGTTACGAAGTATCTCCTCCTTGGTGAGATCCTGATACAAATGATGTTTCTATATGTCTTGGTGAATATGGAAATCCGTATCATCTTTTAGAATGATGACTGCGATTGTGACGATATTAACCTAAATGATCGAGTAGAAACAAGATAATGAAGATAAATTGTATACGTTATAGTGTGGGGCGTGGTAAAGTTTCAATTTAACCGCTATGTTTTCATCAATCATGATGAGACTATTTGATATTCTAATCTGGTAGTATGCCTATAAAGAAAAGTGTTTCCCAATATGATAGAATAACGCATGCACTGACTGAGTATCGCGAGTAACAAGAGAAAACAGATTTACCGAGCAAAATTAGCGAATATTTCAATACTTTCATCTTTCATCATTTAGTTGGCGAGGTTTCTTTTTACACATTTTCAATTAAAGCGACGATATATTACTACTCTTTAAGGTTATGTCTAACAACGTTGTGTGAGAAGTTGCATAGTTATAGGTCTGCTCCTCTAAAGGTTTACTTCTGCATACCAGCACGGTCATAGGAACGGGGGAAATGTAGGCCATCCCAGATTCTAGCTCTCTGATAAAAAAAATATTAGAATAAATGGCTTATCGGCATCCAGATACAACACAAGAAAATTAAGGGGAAGTTATTCTTTATCGGATTAATCAGAAGTATGTACGTCAGGATGGGTACAAATGCATCGAATTCACCGGAGCATGCTTCATTCAAGTATTTTTTCAAACAAACATCGATAGAGCACATTGTGGCGATTAGGACAGATTCTGGTATCATGCCAATAAACCAGGACCAATTAGATTTCAGATTTTTTGGAATCTTGCCTAAGTAAGAGAAACCAGCTGTAGATGCATACTCCCAGACACTGCAACAATACGTTATCCATCAGCGAATTGTGGTTTTATGAGAACCATCGTAGAAACTGTCAAAAGTTGCACATGCAATAAAGTTTAACATAAATAAAAAGGTTTTGCCTTTCGCTTGCTTTATTTTTTCATAGAGACATTTCAGTTTGCGAAAATTTTTAAACGTGGGTGATATTACATTGTTACTATAAAAGGTTATAAAATTTATATATATCGACGTGATACACATTTTGTGCATACGCTTATCCTTTTAAAGATCGCCTACCTGATAAGGCTGCATATCTCACATTCTGTTATTTGTGTTGTCCATATGCAGAGAGGTCACTGAGTCCGTATTTATACAACCAATATTTGACTATATGAATGGATCCTGATAGAAATCTGTTCTTGTGTGGGACTATCTAATGTTTTTATAAGCCGTCTCCGAACTCAATCAACGTAGTTGCTTGTTATTTCTTGACGAAACTTCTAAATTACATTTACATCTGGGTCTGAAGCCAGCCTTATCAATTGTAGACATGCGAAAACCGATGAGGAGACGTATCAGATCTGTTACAACAAAATGTCTTCTGTATACAAGATGATAAATTTATTTACTCGTTTCGTTTTCTTTTACTTCTCTCTATTTATTGTATATCTAATAAATAAACTGATCGTGTAAGATTTTCTATATGCGAACTGATATGGCAATGCATTCGCCGTATCCGTATTTGATAATGGATAACAAAGTTTCTGAACTTTCTTCTATTATGTTATTAGCAACGAAAATGATTTACTTCGCTAACATCTCATTGAAAGAAACACACTATAATTCAAAAGAGCTTTTTACAACAAATCTCAATTGAGATATTGACCGCTCCCATTAGTCAGACAATGTTCCGCTTACATTGTAATCTTACAGATGTGTTAATAATAAAGAGTATAATTGTATGCATACCTTTCGTATTATTCTGTATCCAAATGCCTCTTGCCGATGTGTGACGTAAGTTTTTCCCTTAGAAATTATTTTCATGAATTCAATATAAAACAAAAAAATAATAAAATTTTAAATATTTAATTAATCCGTGTAAAAGCATATATTAATTATCATAAACAAATACATAAAAATTATATTACACTATATGATTCCGATTAAAACCGGTCATGACAGCTAACATACACACACACAAACATTGTCAAATATATTTTATAACTTACTATATATATGTATATATATATATATGAGTGTATATATATGTATGTGTATGTATACATATATATACATGAGTGGGTGTGTATATATATGCATGTATATATATATATATATATATATATATATTTATATGTATATAAACTAACAAGTCTCCTTTTATAAGTATTTATAAACACAGTATAATTGCGTTGAAACGCCGGTTCTCAACAGATAGCCAGACTTAGGCAACGTTGGCACTGGTTAGTACCAGACGGATGGGCATTATGGAATTCTATGGACTGTTTTTGCTCTACGTTTTTCTTGGCATTTGTTTCCAGTCGTCCTGTACATACACATCATTTGCCTCTGGTATTTAACAATGTTGCCACAAAAATTTCACGCGCAGTCACCCCTTCGTGGGTATCCATATTCTGCCAAAGACTGCTGGAGCCTGTATAAATTATACACACTATTATAAACCGCCGACACTAGTGTTCCATGTTTACGCAATTCTCAATGCAGGATATAATGATCAACGCTTATCGAAAGATATGATCTCCGTTAGAGGTCAGCTTTTTATTCTCGTTGGCAAAGCACCTACTTCAGGGCACCCGTTTCCCGCCGCAAATATGAGGGAACTTTTATAGTTAAGCAATCCTAACGTTTTTGATACAAAAAATATTAGTGACCAATAACATAGAGTAACAATCTCGGAAACAAAGCCATCTCTCCGAATTTGTCAACTTCCCAGATAGTGCTCAACTTAGAGAAATTTGTTTCTTAAAGATGCGACAGTAGTAGCAACTTGAATGGATCAATCTATATTTGTGAATGCGAACAAATTAGTTCATGTGAGCGTCGTTTTTTTTTTTAATTTAGACTTTTAGCGAATAAGTTTAATGGCTAAAAAAAAGTCAAATTTGTTCCACACGTCCGAATATATAACCTTTACAGTCTATATACCAACTTATGACAAATAAATTGAGTAGAAACCTGTTCGTACACGTAGATAACGACACATATTATATATATATATATACATATATATATATATATATCTATATATATATATATATATATGTATATATATGTGTGTATATATATATATATATATATATATATATATGTGTATATGTTTTTATGTATATAATGTGAGTATGCTGTAACGTAAATGCTGCGCAGTTATGGACATCGTCAGAACTAATGCATGAGTACATTTGAAGTAGCTATTATATTCATGACTGGCTCTCTTAAGAAGTTCGTTTTATAATTTTTAAATAGTAATTTACGCGTTTAATATCAATGTAAGAGCTAGAAATATCAGCTTTCTAGTACGTGCAATTAAAAAAAACTCAAATTTATATATATATAAGTGAAAATGTCTCGTGTGTATGTGTATGTCTGTCTATCCGTGTGCATTTCCCTACGAAATAACTGTCAATTTTCGGTCTGCTAACTCGAAATTTGACATAGAGATACTGAGATTTGGGGACAATTTTTAATCGGTTTCGGCCAGAAATTTTGCTGGTAAGGGGTCAAAGTTCAAAGATTTTACCTTTGAAAACTCTACTAAAGTCTTCTGCTAATTTTGGGGTCTAAAAACTTGAAATATATTATATAGGTTACTCGGGCATTGATCTAACTTTATAATTTGATATGAGCGCGAAACAATAAATGCTAATGGGTAACAATGGGGATCAAAATTTAAAAAAAAAATGACCTCTGAGATCTCTCCGACAGTACTCAGTCAGGTTTTTGTCTGAACTATTGGACATTTATATACAGTGTGTTCGAATTAAGGCAAGTTTTTTTTATGTTTTTGGCCAAAAAAGGAGCTGCCTCTGGGATGAACTTCAACATATATGTCCTCTAGCGAACTATTAAGCCAATTTTGCATCTAAACATAACATTTAGCATAAATGGTATTCAGAGATGCAGCTAGCCTTTTAATCAACTTTTGGGCTATAAGTTCGCTGCAAAGAAGTCAAAGTTTACAGAGTTGACCTTTGCAGTCTTTACCAAATTCCTATGCCAATTTTGAGTCTAAACATTTGAAATTGTGGATGTAGGTTACTTGGACAAACGTCAAACATTTTAATTGGATCAGGGCCCAAAACAGTAAATGGTAAGGGGTCAAAATTGGGGTCAAAGTTAAAAAAATTGACATCTGCTGTCTCTACCAACTTTTATCCATGGTAGTTAAAGAAGACTGTTATATAGAAAAACATTACAGTATATAGCCATCCGTTTTAATATATACATATGCACATAATTTATCAACAGTAAATAGGGACCGAGAAAATCGGGGCTGAACTGCTAGTACATATATATATATATATATATATATATATATATATATATATATACTTGCTAGACTTGTTTCCTTTTAAATGCTACAAAATTATGAAAATCAAGAAAACATGCATAAATTCAACTTAGCGCAATAGTTTACCGTACGAATAAGAAACCATAACCACGAAAATAATTAATGAAAGGTTTTTTTTATGTAAAGCTGCATATTAGTTTAATTGTATAAAGTTGTACGGATATCGCTTTCTTATTAAAGGGTGGAACGATAAATTTCTAGACCTCAAGAAAGCAACACTACAGCGCTATTTAAAAACTTTTATTGAAAAAATGAATCCAGGTATCTTTTTCATGCAGTAGAACTTACATGTGTTCAATATAGTAGCCTTCAGCCTGAATCCCCTCTTTATACGTGTACGAAAATAGGAGCATGCCTTTTCCACAAGCGCCGGCGGGAGCTCAGCGTATAGTCGGAGGTTGGCGGCGAACAGACTGGCTTTTATCAAGCAAGTTCTGGTTGAGGAAGGAGTGAATCCAGTGGCAGAAAATTACAAAGTTGTAGAAATCTTTCTAAAGCCAAGTATGGGTCGCTTTGGACTCATGGGTCGGCACTGAGTCTTGCAACCACACACTGACTCTGCCAGTTGTCACTTAATTTCACCTGAGGATAACAACCTCCATCACCACATTCAGGTAAACTTTTGTGTTGACGTTCAAGTCAACTTCGAAGATGTGAGGTGACATGATGCGGCCCTCACTTGGAATCACACCAAAGTTAATACCCGTGATAGGAAACTTCGGTGAGATGTGCCCTCAATTCTTAAACCAAAGGTGCATTCTGAGGGTGCTAGCAATGGTCCTGTTTTCATAACTTGTATCGGTAGAAAGCATGAGTTGTAAAGGGAAGCATCTATGATCTCGCTCGTTGAACCTTGTGTAACTTTTAGATATAGAAGTCCTCTACCGGTCTGTACACAACTGTTAAACTATTGGATGATCGTCAACAAAAAATAAACATCGTTTTTTCTCAAAGGGAAATGGAATCATGGGGTCTTTCTATAGCGACAATTATATTGTTTCACACTGTATATTGAAAAGTTCGATTTAGTAATTTTTAAATAGTATACTATTTTTAAATGTCATTGTCTTTGGAAAGAAAATCTCAAATTATAGGTATATATATATATATATATATATATATATATATATATATATATATGTATATATATAATGGGGCAGTGTGTTTACGTTACTATGCTTGAACGTTTTCTGCTTTAATGCTACGAAATTATGTAGAATATAGAATGCATTTATTAAACTTTTAATCACAGTAACTAGAAATATCTAGTCATGAAAAATGATTTATAAATTAATAAATGTTTGTTTTTCAAAGGAATAGTCAAATACGTTAACATTTATTATGTTGTTAGTACATCCAGGATTGAGTACATTAAGATGTTCGTTTACATATTTTTTTAAATTTAAAGTTCGTAACTTCCGTAACCTTGTCCAAATTAACGTTGGCCCAGTGATATTATAAATTTTACTAACGGAACAATCACAATGTGTAGACACAGTTTCAGAGGCAAATAATTTGACGAAGA
Organism: Euprymna scolopes; assembly: GCF_053919585.1. NCBI lineage: Eukaryota > Metazoa > Mollusca > Cephalopoda > Sepiida > Sepiolidae > Euprymna > Euprymna scolopes. The sequence goes on along the minus strand of NC_136486.1, from coordinate 61,443,522 downwards.
AAACGTTTTGGTGAAGAAATAAGATACGTATATTCGCATATCATATAAGCAAAACAACTATTCTCTGTAAGTACAATTAGCAGAAAGCTCATAAATCACGCTCGAACGACGAACATTTTTACAAATAAGGTTTTTGGAAGATAGGAGGAAAAGTACGTGCGCCGATATAACAGAACAGCTGCCACGCGACGGTATATTTTTCCTCGCATACTTCTTCTTTTTTTTGCCTCATGCTCTCTACCACCTATACTTCTTTTCAAATATTAATCCTTATAATTATTTGAGCCTTGATGTTATTGAGTTTTATTAGAGAAGTTATAAACATAGGTTGGTCCCAAGACTTGTTTAGTCCCGATGTTTGCATGTTTCGATTGAGAATAATTTTTTCATGATTACGTATCAATTGCTGTGTATTAACATTAGATTATATGCTAATGGATATAATGTTGCCTACTGTATGGTTTTTACTGGGGTTATTCTATATTGTATTTAGTGTGGCTTATTCGTACAGGTGCTTTGATAAGTGTTATTATTAAAGTCAGATACAATAAGTATTCGTTAGGGGGGGTTGTTCTTCTTCAAGTCAATAGATTATGTCTGATTATGCGATATGCTTTGGTAATGGCGTCTTTTATTATTTTAAAGAATCTGTTGTTGTGATAGAAGTTGTTAGCTAACCTTCTATTTCTTCATCACACTGGGATAGGTCTACACATATTATTCTAACGCACAGACATGGACTGTATACGCCGGTTTCCTTTGTTTTTATACTGATTTATTACTTAAGAATTGTTTGTTAAAATTATTATTCACTTTAACTCTCTATCTGATTTCTCTACTTTCAGCGTTTTATGTGTTATTTTATATGAATGTGCAGAGATTTGTTTTAATTTTAGATGGCAGTTGTATATTCGTCTCTCTCTATATATTTGTCTGTCTGTTTGTCTCTTACTTTATATATATATATATATATGATATATATATATATGATGTGTGTCTGTGTGTCTGTGTGTGTGTGTGTGTGTTTGTTATACTATGTATATTTTATCTCGATTTTTTCTAGAGAATTCAACAACAACTGATGGACTATTCGGATTTTAGTAAATGGACTTTTCT
>NC_136486.1:61357406-61437406 GCF_053919585.1 Euprymna scolopes | reverse complement strand
TATTAAAATTCACAACGAAACGTCCAAAAACAGACGATCCGTAAGAGTAATAATGGGTTTATCCTTCAGATATTCGAATCTGCTTGTATTCTATGAGCTGGTATCTTACATGAAAAACTATAGTTTACAACATTAAGATAACCGTTATGATCTTTTGGAGAAGAAATTCTGATAAAGACATATTATTTTTTGCTCAACGTAATACTTGCTCTTTCGTCATGTGTACTGCATGCGTATACGCTTAACAAACTAGAGTTATGGTTATAGTTATTATTTATTCTTTAAGAATAGATGTGTGTTTGTATCTAGATAAAAATAAAATAACAAACACAAAGTTTTTTTATATGCGTAATAAGCTTTGCTATGGATAAGCAGTATCTAACATGCTGAAAAATGTGTCATTCTCTTGGTGTCAGGTTTTAGGAGAAGGTTTGTGTTTTGTTCTTATGTATCTATTTTGTAAGCATATGCTAATTTATTCCTTGAAAATGTATTAAAGAGGTGTCTCCGTGTGTGCGTCCAGCTGGAGAGGAATGGGCAGATGAAGGGGAAAATATCTTATGGAACGATATATAGAGCAGAGAAGATGCATAGAACTTATAATCAGAATAGGAAGTTACACTTTTTCAGCAAACAATGTTGGGTAGTCTTCTTAGTTTTATAGACAATTGATAATAATATGAATAATATATAATATTATTCATAAATATATATATATGCATATATATATATATATATATATATATATATATATATATATATACATAATTTAATCGATAACGGAATGGCGAATTTATATTTGCGTAAACTTCTGTAGCGTCATAAATAAAGTGTAGGAAACTTTGGATAAAAATCCAATGAGGCTAATTTATTATATCCACTCAATAAATGACAAAAGCTTGTATTTATTTATTATTTATTTTACCAAAATAAATATTTTGTAGTGTTAGGAATGTGGCGGAATGTACATTTACCGGTATATCGTCAAATATGTATGTTCTTTACTGACGTTTTATCTCTGAAAAATAAGATGTGCATGTAACTGATTGTTGGATTTGACTTTACTACCAACGTGTACAACAGCTTTTACGTTTAAGTAAGACATGCGTTATCGTGACGCATATTTATTCATAAGTATCTTATCAGTACGTGCATTATTCGGGTAGAACCTGGTAGTAGAACCTGTATGTGATAGAAGAACTAAGAATGTGTTATGCAGTATGTCGATATTATCATTGGTAAACGATTTTGCAGGTTATATATAATTTTTTATCTGTGCTTTTATTAAGCGTGGCATTCATTTTATTATATGCTATTTTTAGTTTCGATTAAACTCCCATTAAACGAATATGACTCAATTTATTGTTATATTCTCGGCAATTGTCAAATAAACTGCGATTAGAAATGCATGTGTTCCGATTATCGTATGTTAATGTTCATATGCTTAATGTTTCGTTTAATATATACAAAAAACGTTGACGGAAACGTCGTAGTTACAAGAATAAGTTTTCGCTTTTGTCAGCAGAGAAAAGTGTAGAAGCAATTAACTTGATTATTAAAGTTGCTTGATTTGTAATAATAACAAAAGAAGAAAAGTATTTGAAAAATGTGTAGAAAAATAGAATTATTCTTCTTGTAGAAGATTCTGGAAACATTGATGCAATGTTTTCCTTTAGAAGTGTTGGGAATGGGCATTCGTTTTCTTACAAATGCACCATAGTTCCACGGTTGCAGGTTTTGCTACTGTTCTTAGTGTCTGTCGATTTCTCAAACTCTCTTCTGAACTCTACATTTTAATAAAAAAAGTTTTCACTTGATGCAAATTCTGTTAATTTCTAAACAAAAATGTACGCTTTCTAGTTCTTTTTTCTAAAATGAGTGTTTCCCGTATTAAATATTTACTACTAAAAATAATATTTGGAAACCAATAAACATATGTGTCAAGTTTATACAATCTTATATAGCATATATGTAAGAGCGCGTATGCAAATGCCGAGTTGTGGGCGAAATGGTGTCAGTGTAGAGGAAGTTCACTATAAAAAGAACGTGTGCGAAGACAGAAGAGCACGTTTAAGAGCACGTTCGAGAGCATGGCTGAAAGCAGGTGTGGGTGCACATTCGAAACGAGGTTAAAGAGGAAAGAGGTAACAGACCAGACACACAATCATGTGTTATTCAGGAAAGAGCACAGAAATAATTAGCTTTGTTATAAAAAGAAATCGAGTTATTACTTCTCTTATGTTTCTTGCGACAAACTCTGCTACAACGTCTTGGATCTCCGTATGTAAACGTGTTTATATATATATATATATATATATATATATATATATATATACTTACTATTTGTTGAGTGTTTAGAAATCTAGTCAGATTAAGACTGATTTAAGATTTTGGAGCACCCTAAATTGCACGTACCAATTTATTTTCTAAGCATTATATTTCGTCATTCAGTTTATTTCAGAAAAATAATATCTACTAATAGCTAAGCAAACCAACCGCTAACCAACCATTAATGCTGATCGGATTTTACATTAATAACGGTTATAATAGAGCTAAGTAAGAGCTTTTATTATGGTAACAATCCCAGGTAATTTCCGATTGACTTCGTCCATTTGTTTGGTCGGTTACGAGATGCAGTCCAAGGAAAAATATTTTCAACTGCCGGATTTGGGATGGATAATAAGATATTCATACTAACATTGTTTTCCTAAAAAACCTATGTATTTCAACCCAATGGTTATGTAAGGTTGTTTAGGCTAGGGCCGAGAGCATTACAACCCAAATGAAAATCTTGGAGGTAGAAAACCTTGACAGAAAATTACCTCGAAATGCGAATATGTACTGTTAGCATTGGACTAATAAGAAGAGAAGATGATATGATGACGCAGCGATCACTAATTTGCTAGAATAGACCTGAGAGCTGAAGTCCCTCAAAGCGTCACCTCATTATAAAACTGCTGCACGAGCAATTTTAGAGAGTTTAGAAGAGATCTCGAAGATTAGACAAGGCAACTGGCCGCTGTCATACGCTGACTTTGAGCATCGCCCCTTACATTTTCTGTCTAGCGAACTGCAAGACACCTAGTTGAGCACATCTATCAGATTATAGTTCTTACACAAACATTGATTCGTGACTCGCTTAAGCCTCCATGTTGCTAGAAACTATTCATCACTTTGAGACTATCACCCAGAGAAGCTTCTTCTTACCCTATATAAGGAGGATAATGAATACAACTTTTAAAAAAGAAGAAGTAAGACGAACTTCCTTATTTGTAGCTGTTTACTATTTCAACCCTATCGAGATTTACGATACACGAAAAAGCTATTTCTTCTAATGGATTATTGGCGTCCGATTTAATACACTCACTCATATATCCACACCTTTTTTGTATTATAATTACTTTTTAATTATATAATTGACCTGTTTATATATCCTATATTTGAAGAAACATATGAAGGGCTTCATTTATATTCTTATTAATTACTGTACATAGCAATGTGCCTTCATTTGCAGGAGCTAACCGTAAGCCCGAGTTACAATAGACGGGAATTAAATTAATCACAATTCGGAGCGTGTGTCGTTGTCTTGGACTGAACAAGATCGAGTACGCTACTCTTAGACTTGCCGAGAAAGAAAGTAAAGAACTGAGACGACCAATTAACCCTGCCCCTATGTATATAATCAAGACCGATTATCGTGTGGTGATAGTTTTTCTGGGTGACCATAATACCTGTGTCATTTTTCTTGTGGGTTCCGTGTTGAGAAAGCTTTAAACAAACACATATACCGGCGTATCTCTCCACTGCGAGGTGTCGTTGGGTTATACTAGTAAGATTTTAAATGCTAAAGTCAATTACTTTAGTGAACTTTACTTTCATCTGTAATATTACATACGAAAATTTCAAATGAATATTTAATGGTAACTGTCCAATATTTGTTATCTAATAATCCAAACCGATGTCACACCAATCTGAAATTATATAGCGTATAAGATAACGTGTTTGTTAGAACACATGTACTTCCTCCGATTTATTTTCCAATTGATTATTCAATAATAAATTTAACTCAATAAATCAGTTAATATTTCATTATATAAATGATCATTAAAACTATGCAACTAAACATGCAACAGCCATGTGCACATTTACAAATATTCATAAGTGTGTGTCACCAGCAAGACAAGTGTGAATCTCTTCACACACCTAAAGCCTGTTAGTTAACGATTGAAATTGTTCCTGTCTCAAAATCAATGTTTTCATGACCTTTTGTCAATTTTTCCCAAAATTCAGCAGTTTTAAAAAAACATATTTTATGAAACTAAAAAATGAAACTGATCAATATGTGTTGCCAGGAAACAGGCACAGTAAATACATCGATAAAAACAGTTTTTACTGTAAAAATTTTACTTATTGCGAGTTTTGGATTTTCGATTAATAATGTTTGTGCCTTTAAAGTTTTGACATATCTAATTTAGTTCGAAGAAACTGATGGACCTAAAAGCTGGCATGCTACATTAAGACGTAACATGTTATGCCAACAAGCAAAAAGTCATTGAATTTTATGTATTTTTTTTTCATATTAATAATAAATTTACATATTTTCCAGTTGAGCGAACACATCTTAGAATAAAGAAACATAATCGATTTCGGAAAAGACAGATAAATTCTTTACTAAGAATATGTCAATTATTATTGCATCGATGTCATATGAATGATTTATTACGCAATAACAAGTAGTTTACTGTGATATTATCCTTTGTGTAAAGCATTACCTGTCAAATTGTAAAAAAAAAAATCTTTTCAAATTGTGATGGTCACTTAAGCAGAAAATTTGTTCCAACTGAACTTCCCACAATTCTTACTACTGCTTTAATGAGGAAAACGTTATTAGACAAAACATTACTCAAAGAATTGTGCGTAGTTTTCCGAGAGAATATGGTCATATATGAATGATGGCTTATTACCTATAATCAAGAACCAGACATAGTGGCTGTTTCTCGAGATCAACAGTCAATTTCGTTAGAGAAATTTACTCTCATCTTTAATATTACATACGACGAGTTCAAATGAATATTTAATCGTAACTTTGTGATGATCAGTTAGGCAGAAAAAGCTGATTAATATTCATGGAATATATGAGAACGTGGAAATCCTAATTAGATATTATTTCAGAAGTGCTCGCCTTAAAGGTTAGTGGTGGGAACTGTACTCATTCACGCATAATAGATGTTGATTGCAATTATATAAACCACGACCTTAACACTCTCGAGAGGAAAATATCGCGACCGAATGCGAGGCTACATGTTATCTAATTTACCAGTTGTAGTTCACTTTCTTGTGGAGTATATTTGTCTACCTAATTTCGGTTCGCGTCTTCTGTTATAACCCTTTCCTATATCCACAAAAAGTATTATATTATTGAACATATAGTAGTAGTAATAATAATAATAATAATAATAATAATAATAATAATAATAATTCTGCTGCTAATCCTTCTACTATTACTACTACTACTACTACTAATAATAATAATAACTAGCGGGGCCTGTGGAAATTCCACAGTGGGCTCTTTCTTGAATATATTGATGTTGGCATTTTCGTGGATGTTCAGTGTAAATGGAGACACCCTGATATTATTGTTGTTCTTTTGTTAAAACTGAAAAAGTATATATCTAAGCTAGCAGCGACGCCCGGCATAGCCTGGTAGTAAAATATGCTTAAATATGATATTTTAATATATGCAGATTTCATATATATTACTTTAAGAGTCAATTTTCGATCGATTCTTATATATTATAACCCTGTGATTTAAAAACAAATATATATATATATATATATATATATATATATATATATATATATATATATATATATATTAAGTAATGTGATTTATAATTTAAAAGTTTTAAAATTTTTAAAATTTAAAAATCAAAGTTTAATTAAATTAAAAATCAGTTTCATAAGAAGGAACAACAACAAAGTCAATTATCTGTACGATCGTTTCGGAAATCCGTGCTTTTTATTTGTGGTATACATGAAGTCACGTAGAATAATTATACATAGTTTTTTTGGTAAGCACGGTCTCCTCATCAGCAAATTTAGGAGGATTTCTATTGAATTGAAAAGACACCAAAAATAAACCTAGCATCAAAAGTAAGGCAGATGAATCTGAAAAATTGAAGTAAAAGGTTTGGATATAAAATTTATGAGAAAATTAATAAGAAAATTGGTATAGGTTAGAGACAGAAATGAGTAGAAAAAAAAAATATTTTTGAATTTACATAATAAATTTGATTAAAAAATATATAGATATATAATTACCTTTTTGTTTTTCTTTTTTTGAAATCAGGAACTGTATTTAAAGTAGTCATTTAGATGTTTGCTATAGCTTTTTATTTTATTGAATGATGAATTTTAAAAGGGCGACGCTCGTGCAGTAAATTGTTTCCGTTAGCGTATTTTAAAAATAACTCTCTATCAAACCAAACTACTCTATCCAACTATATTTGGCAACTAAAAAATAGCAATATTTCTTTCAACTTAAAATGGCAAATAATTGAGACTTGCAAATCATATAAACCAGGAGATAAATTTTGTACATTATGTACAAAAGAAACCCTAAAAATTTTAAAATATGAAGATATAAAAAGCACAACCAAACTAGTAAATTCAAGACACGAGCTTCTATCGTGTAATCATAAACGTTGGTTTAAATTTAATAAATATAAACCACCTTAAATCATTAAAAATTACTCATTAGTAAAAATAGATTTTTTTTTTAATAAATTAAGTTAAACCAATTACCGCCCTTAGACTCGTAAATCAAATTATAAATAAAGCCATGACAATTATCTCCCCTTAAAAACTTGAAAAAAAAAAAAAAACTCTCTCTCTATAGATATTAACTGTAGCGTCTCTAAATCAAAATACGCTAACGGAAACAATTTACTGCACGAGCGTCGCCCTTTTAAAATTCATCATTCAATAAAATAAAAAGCTATAGCAAACATCTAAATGACTACTTTAAATACAGTTCCTGATTTCAAAAAAAGAAAAACCAAAAGGTAATTATATATCTATATATTTTTATATCAAATTTATTATGTAAATTCAAAAATATATATATTTTTTCTACTCATTTCTATCTCTAACCTATACCAATTTTCTTATTAATTTTCTTATAAATTTTATATCCAAACCTTTTACTTCAATTTTTCAGATTCATCTGCCTTACTTTTAATGCTAGGTTTATTTTTGGTGTCTTTTCAATTCAATAGAAATCCTCCTAAATTTGCTGATGAGGAGACCGTGCTTACCAAAAAAACTATGTATAATTATTCTACGTGACTTCATGTATACCACAAATAAAAAGCACGGATTTCCGAAACGATCGTACAGATAATTGACTTTGTTGTTGTTCCTTCTTATGAAACTGATTTTTAATTTAATTAAATTTTGATTTTTAAATTTTAAAAATTTTAAAACTTTTAAATTATAAATCACATTACTTAATATTGAATTAGCTCTAGGACATTTAACTATCGAGCTTATTATATATCTAAATTACAACGAGCATTTCCTGTATTTTAATTAAACTAGTAATTTCACTATTACATTAAAATACACTTAGCTCTTTAGACTATTATTCTAATCTCCTTTAAATTATATATATATATATATATAAATATATATATATATCCATATGGCTTGGGTGCCTCATCTTGAATCAAAACCGAAACCAAAACTTATGAAGTAAAAAAGAATGTATATATATATATATATATATATATATATATATAACTTGAGTTCTTTCAGCTATAATCGAAACCGAAACCAAAACTGATGAAGAATTCTTGGTAAAATTATTTATTACAAGAAATGGAAAGGCATAACGATTAAACGGCAGACAATCGGAAGAAAAAAATAAAGTGATACAGAAAATAACACACACGCTATCGTACTAATATATAGATTAAAATATGGTACTCCTGCCTAAGGCGATCCAGACGAAACTCAGCGCACGCGCAGGCTTGCCTTCCCTCGGAACATGGCCTCAACAGCCGGAGTAAGCCGAGCCTCGCCGAGGAAATAAAGCTGTCTGATGTAACATAAAGCTGGCCACATGACAATGTAGTACGATGATTCTCAACGCGACGCGCGTTCACGCGAGTTGAAAATTCAAAAACAAACGCTTGCCATTTTGTACTTTCACGCCAGAACAAAAAAAGAATTTTACAGTCTTAAGTGAGCAGCTGAAAACACCGGCCGGAGTTCTCGATTTTGTCAAACAAAATGTACTGGCACGGACGAAACCTTGTGCACTATATGGACACAGATGCAATCTTATTATAAGAGGAAAGGCAAGCGATGGCTATGCCTGAAGGTTTCAAGCTAGCAAATGCCGAACCTTTACATCATCCGGACTTGTAACTTTTTAGTCTAGACTGACAATTGCCATCATAATTAAAATCATACACTTGTGGGTGTTCGAGCAAGCAACACAGAAAGGCATCCAGTGCAAATGCGGAATACGATCTACGCACACACAGACACGATTAATAAAACAATGGTCTGAGGAAACAAGAACAATATCTGTTTTAATATGAAAGAAAAAATATCCCACCCAGTTTTGTTTCAACTTTTTTAGTTCCCTGGTTTTTCCTTGAAAAATAAAAAATAACAACACCCAAACAAACAAAAATAATAATGTATTTATTTGACTCGCCTCCAAACATTTTCTCGAACAAAAAAATGCTTTAACATTATTTATTTAATATATATGTATATATATATATATATATATATATATATATATATATATATAGCAAAAAAAAAAAATTGTTATAACATTTTTCTTTACAGTTAATAAATCTTAAAATTTAAGGTAATTTTTATTTTCTTGTCATGCTTTTATCGGCAACGCTCGGCTTAATTTCATCGGTACGCTCGGCTTACTCCGGCTGTTGGCATCATGTTTCGGAGAAAGCTGGGCGGACTCTGAGTTAGGTCTGGATCACTCTTTGCATGAGTACCTAAAATACTTATGTATGAAAAACATATATAAATAGATCTTCTATCATTATATGTAATCAGTTTTTTAAAATAGTCAACCATATAGGAGCCTATTCGTGACCAGACACACACACATACACACACAGATTCAGCTTGTTATATATATATATATATATATATATATATATATATATATATATATATGTTGAAATATAATTCATTGTTCTATATATATATATATATATATATATATATATATATATATATATATATACCAATCCTTATTCAAAAAGCCCAATGTAATTACAGAAAAAGTATAGTTAATAAATGACAACGTTCATAATGTGTACCATCTTATGATTTATTCCTTTAATTCAGTTGACATTTTCAATTCTTGACAGTATCTGATAAGATAATTTAAGGGTATAGTAGATTTACTAATTGATATAATAATTAGGTGGTTGATTTTGCGCTACAGAACAGATTCAGTCAAGAATTGTAAATGTCAACTGCATTAAACGACGTGTAAAAAAGGGTCATTACTGGATTTGATTATGAAATGTATTATAAAAAATTAATATTAGTGTGTGAACGAGAAATCTGCTCATCACATAAATTTTATCAATTAGAATAAAAAATTATTGGTCGAATTTAATTATTCCCGTAGCATACTACAGTAACAAATAACAGTGTTAAGCGAAAAATATTAATATAAATGCCGTTGTATACGAGTTATTTCCTGATGTCAGAAAATTACGGTGACAGAAGAAATAACCGGAATAAGAGAATTAATTAAACGAATACATCATCCAAAATCTAAATCACACATACTCTCTATCAAACATTCTCTTTATCTGTCTCTTTCTCTCTCTCACACACACATACACACACATATATATATGTATATGTCTGTGTGTGTGCGTGAATATGTTGTTTATCGTAAGGTGAATGTGTTATATATATCTGTGTGTGTATATACGTGTGTTTGCATATATAAATGAAGAACGAGATAGATTGAAAAGGAGAGAGAGAGTTAGATATATATATATATATATATATATATATGTGTGTGTGTTTGTGTGTTTAGTGTGTCTGTATATATATATATATATATATATATATATATATATATATATATATATATATATATATATATATATATATATATATATATATATATATATTATATATGATACTGATAGAATTCAGATGAAAATCCTGATGGATATTACTTGAATAATACTTCCAAGGAGATCCTAGCCAAAAAGGAAAAGCTCAATATTTAAGAATAGAGCAATATATAAGTTTCGGGTGTAATTTTAAATTCTGATAAAGCAACATATAGAGGCATATATCCGATTTAAGAATTTATTGCTTGACAGATATATATATATAAAGTGTTATGTTTAATTTCCTTAATCCATGGATTTTCAACAATGGCTCAGATCATCAGATGAAATGAAATACAGTTAGCAAAATGTTCAGCTGCGAATGGACGCTATTTTGCTTTTCAACACAATTATTGAGTGGTTGTGGATAATTATATGGAGAAAATTATAAGAAAAGCAATAAATTCTTAAATCGAATATATGCCTCTATATGTTGTTTTTTCAGGATTTAAAATTAAAACACGAAACTTAAATATATATATATATATATATATATATATATATATATATATATATATATATATGCTGAACATCATATTCGGGTAAAAAGACTTTAAAAGCCATGCTTCCTCACTTCCGCCATCATATATACTGGAGGGGCATAGATCCATCCATCCATATATATATATATATATATATATATATATGTGTGTGTGTGTGTGTGTGTGTGTGTGTGTGTGTGTGTGTGTGTGTGTGTGTGAAAGAAAGACAATGTGCCTGTATGTATGTTTTTGTGCTAGTAATTTCGTTCGCAATGTAAACGAAAACTTCAGCTCGATGTTTACGAAATTTCACACAAAGCTACTTATTAAGCCTGTACACACACACACACACACATATATATATATAAATTCATATGTATATATATATATGTATATTCATATGTGTGTATATATATATATATATATATATATATATATATATACAGTGAGGAAAGAGGTGGATTGTTACTTTTAATTCAGCTAAAACCAAGCTTTTATGTTTATATCATCAACGTTCTGATCCTCATAAAGTATCAATTCAAATAAATGGGTAAGGTCTTTGGGAGACCTTATGTTTTGACAAGGTTATGGGTTTGACATTTACACATGATCTTAAATGGAAAACATACATTAAATCCGTTGCCAAGGCCGCTGGAAAAATTGTGGGATCCTTCTATCGATCCAGTAGATGTTTCACTGCTTATGCAATTCTCTATCTATATAAGAGCCAGGTAGTCCAAGCATGGAGTACTGTTGCCACATTTGGGCAGGGGCTGCTAGAAAGGACTTATCCTGCCTTGATAGAGTTCAAAATAGACTTCGTAGCCTCGTAGGAGATGCCCTTTTTACTTCCTTTCAACCTCTTTCTTACAGAAGAGATGTGCCAGTGTGTCTCTGCTTTATCGTATTTTGATGGCAAGTGCTCGGCTGCACTCCAATCTATGCCCCCCTTCGCCAAACTTTCGCAAGAAACACCGTCTAGCAGAAAACACTATCACTAATATCCCCCACACTTTATCTGTGCCTAAACCAAAATGTAAATTCCATAAGTAAAGCTTCTTTCTTAGAACTGCACGCCTATGGACCACCTTCCGTTTTCCTGTTTTCCAGCTGACTACAATATGGTTGTCATCAAGTCTAACGTAAACAAGTTTTTGATGTGCCGTTCCATATAAGTTAACAAATTTACCGAATGCCCATTTCTTACAATTTCTATGTTGGCCAATTTCCACTGAACACTCTTAACCCTCATCCTCGAGGTGATTCTTGGTCTTGATAAGTGGTAATCCCTATATACAAAATGTATATATATATATATATATATGTATATATATATATATATATATATATATATATATATATATATATATTCAAAACAAACATAACCCCTAAATAAGAATATTTACGATTAATTAAGTGTTTTTATTATGCACAGTTGTTTATGTGTATTAAGTCGTTTTGTTTTGATCTTACTACTACCTAATTATGGCAAATGGTGCCTTTGATTATTTAACATATACCTAATACCGGATTCAATATTTAAAGAAACGTGGCTATCTGTAACATTTTTAAATACTAACATAAAATCATATTACAAAAAAACTCTATTTTAGAGAGATAAACAAATATTGTATGTAATCTATCCCAAGTTTCGCCGGTAAGTTTAAAACTGTGATTTCGCTGTGAAAGCAAGTTAGCGAAATAAGTTTTCACGGCTTAATTTGCTGACCAAGTGGCAGACAAATCTATGTCACCGTTTAGTCATACACACATTAGGCATTATATACACGGTCGTAAATAGATACTAAACGTATCACGATTATATACATAGATACAGACATAAAGACACACGTAATGATATACACTCACAACAGATAAAATCACCCCTACGAAATACTACATGGCTGTTTTGGTTCTGCGAGTACGCTTTCGTGACATCGTGAAACGAAGGAACTTTGGTATACGAAGAATAGAATTAAAAAAATCAGAAAAATGAAAGTGACACAATGTACTAATATGCAGAGTTTTAATTGTAATATAAATAGACATCTTCTTTTCCTCCTGTCCATGTCCCCAAATGGCATTGTCCAAGAAAGTGCCCCTAAAACACTAGTGATCAATTGTAAAAAAAATTGATCTGTTGAAGGTTTCAGTTATATTAAAAAAAAAAAAAAGATGCATTTATGTTTGAGTTTGTAAACGTTTGTTATATTCGTAATGCGTGTTTTGTAGTGGAAAATGCGATTAGCTCTTTTGAAGAAATACCAGCTATGGTCACCACGGTAGGAATTACTTTTAGTTTGTTATTTTAGTATTGAATGTCGCCTTTATTCTATTTTTATCTCGTCTTTCCTACGTACAGTCATTTCTGTGAATCAGAATCCTATGTTTTCTAATTTATATAGATAAGCGACCAGAAATGTAATCCGAGTTAATAACATTACCAGTAGCAGTATAGTAGGTAACATCATAAAGTCAATTATAATTAGGCTTAATATAGCTACGAAACTATACTGTACAAAATAGTCCAACTCTTCTGTGCAACAAGATAAAACTGTACTGTACAAAAAGATCCAGCAGTCATACTCATGATTTATAAACCGGATTGATAAAACGTAAGACACAGACAGGGTAACGGTTCCACTGATTTTGTATCATCTTTATACAAAATGAGTTCGTTACGAGGGGCATGCAATAAGTAATGCCGTGACCCAATTCAAGTTGTCAGATCTAGCTGAAATTTTGCATGTGCAATGATTTATATCTCTACGGGTTGTGTGGAAAATTACAGCTCTTAACGAATTGTAGTTTCTATTTTACATGTGTTTAACTGAGTCAGGTGTGGAATGGAGCCGGTTGAATGTCAAGCAGTGATCCGGGTTTTTTTTATTTGAAAGGGCGCACACCACAGAAGACTTTTGATGAAATGAAAGAAACTTCTGGTGATAATGTACCATCATATTATAATATGGCCGGAAGTCTGTGAAACGGCTCCCAGATATGGTCGGCCCCTTCTGCCATTGATGATGCATCTGTCCGTCAAGTTGAGGCTGCCATTTTTGAAGATCGGCGCATTACTGTTCGCCAAATAGCCCAAGATGTCAAGATTAGTACAGGGTCTGTGGAAGCTATCATTCATTGAAGATGAGTCAAAGTTTTTCAAAACGCGGATTACACATGATGAAACCTGGGTCCGTCACTATGATCCAGGGACCAGTCAAGGCAATGGAAGCACTTGGACTCACCACCTCCAAAGAAAGAAAGGGCGCAGTCCTCCGCTGGCAAGTTCATGCTCACATCACAGTCTTCTGGGACCAGGACGGAATAGTGATGACAGATTTCCTGGCAAAGGGTACCAAAATTACAGGAGCCTATCATGCTTTACTTTTTAGGAAATTAAGGGAAGCTATTAAACTCAAGAGGCGGGGCAAGATCAGCAATAGTACCATCCTCCTTCAGGACAACGATCCGGTCCGCAACTCGCATGTCGCCAGATCAGAAGCACGGTCGTGTGGTTATGAACTCAACCGCCCTCCTCCCTACTCTACTGACTTTGCATCCTCTGATTTTCACTTCTTCCCAGCCATGAAGCTGTTTTTGAAAGGAAATGGTTTCTAAGAGGATGCAGCCTTAATTTCTAAAGTCACGTCATGGTTGGAGGACCAACTTGGGGTGTTCTACAAAAACGGTCTCCAGAGCTGCATCAAACAATGGGAGAAATGCATAACTCTGGGAGGCACATTACATATTGCACGCCCTCGTAAATGAAATTAACTATAAAATTATTCTCTCTGTGCGCAGATCTTTTGCTCATACATAATGTGAGTGAACAATTACTAAGCATCGCACACAAAGAGACGTTAATGCTTTAGAGGATGTTATAAATATGACGGACTATACCATCACGCAGAAGAAAAATTAATGTCTGAAAGTATAGTCACGTGATTGAATGACAACTACACTAGCTCTCATGAAAAAGCATTCCTATCTATTTGAGTTAGAACTACGGAATTATAGTAAATTAGTACGAAATAATTAAGTAAATTACTTTGATCATTAACATTAATGCTAATCGTATAGTTTCTCATTTAGAGAGAGAGAGAGATATCAAATTTACATATTCAATAGATAGTAAAAGTATAGTTTCGACTTCAGTCAGATCGCTACAAATGTTTTATTTGCAATAAATAATAATATAGGTTCAGCTCCAGGCAGACAGGCACAAAATTCTTATTATAGAGTTGACAATTGTATCGAAGGCGTCGGAAGCATCTATTGTTCATTTTAACAATATTACGTCTCACTATACGGCATAATCACGTTGACATATCGGTTCCCGCTGGATCACCATAGTTAAGTTAAGCTACGTTGAACCTGGTAAGTACTAAATGAGTAACCATTTAAAACTTCCAGATGATGTATGTGCTCTCCATTGCGCAACCTTTGCCTCACGATTAGTCGCACAGCTGCCCCCACAGGGGGTATTCTTTGTCTTTAGAGATTAAACGGGGGCATCGACAATTATATAATATTAGAGCTGGTGATAGAGATAGTTTAACGCCTTATATTAATAAATATGACTCGAGGTAATTTGTATACATCGTATTAATACATTTAACGTTACTAACATGTCAGATAAAAATCATTTTTAAATTGCTTAACGGGAAAATTGGCAAACTGTTTTGTTTTTCTTTATTTCGACTGTTATTACAGTATCAGCCGTTATTTTTACGTTTTTACAGATATAATCCCCAACTACCTTTAAATGCATGTTTCCAACCCATACATCCTTAATAACTTAAGTAAAAATACTCAAATTTAATCATAAACACGAAAAGAAGGTTAACGGTTCATCAGTAAATATTGCAGGGAACTATACTCCTGCTACTACCACTACTACTTCTACTATTACTAATATATGAGTTAAAATAATACAAAATACCATGACAATATTAAAATACGCAATTTTACTGCCATTAACAAAAGGCAGTCGCTTTAAGTAATAGTTCGATCAACAGTTAGTTATTCAATACTATTTGTCCAGCCGTTAAAAGCAATAAAGAAAAAAATAATTAATGAAAAATCAAATGCGTTATTTATAAACGTGTTAATGAAAAAGGATTTGCTAGACGTTTTGTTTTCTTTTACTTCGTGGAACAACACATGAAACACAAAACATGAAAACACATTTAGCGCAAAAAACCTCCTTCCCAATTTATTGGCGCCATTTTTCCATTTCCTAGTTTCCTGCAATGAGAAGAACATTTTATCTGAGGAAAAGCAGACATAAACTAATAAAAAATGTCTATACGCATGTGTGTATATATATATATATATATATATATATATATATATATATATATATATATATATATATATAATCGTGTGTGTGTGTTTCGTTTTACACACACACGCACACGCGCACACGCACATATATATATATGTGTAGCTATATATATATAGCTATATATATATATATACATATATATATATATATATATATATATATATATATATATATATATATATATATAGCTAAAACCACTGGCCTTGAGGGATTGGGGGAGTAAAACTTTCTTCTATTGTTTCAACTGATATGAAGTAACAGCAAAACGAGACTTGATTCCAAATATTTCTCATATAACTCTCCATTTTGGAAAAAAAGGTTCGATATGAATATCTCCAGTATGCAAAAATCTTCATAAACTGTTAAAATACTTCATGCATTCAAATCAAATAGGGGGATACAACATATGAGAAATATTTATTCAGCCACGACTAGTATTTTTTTATAAAACTAGCATGGCAAGCAACGTTTTCTGATTTATAAATACGCTTAAATGTTATATTTAAATTTATGCAGTTTTGTTATTATTATTTATATTTGTTATTTTATTTATTTGATTATTACAAAGCCAATACTCTATTCATTAGTGTATAGTATGCGTGTCCAAATTAACAATGCATATGACTTGAATGTCATCAGCTAGAATTGAAAGTAACACATCGAGCGTCCAATTCTTAGTCGATAACGTTTGAATAATCGCCAGACCGATTCGAAATAGTTAAGAAAGAACTAACTTTAAGGTATAAACGACACATAAGCTGCTAAGGTTCACTTTTCTTCAATTTTGACTTCGTAGCAGCTTTCATGTAATAAAATCCAAAAAATACATTTTAACAGAACATTCAATCATTTGACACGACTAGCGCCAGTCTGTGGTATTGCGTCTTTGAACAGATGAACTTTGTAAAAAATGGGCAAAAACAGACAGACATGTGTAGTGAATATTTTTAAAAAATTCTCAGGAATGATGAAGGCAACTGGAATTTTCTGCACTGCATAAGATATGAGATAACTATTCCTGTAATGTTTTAGAAGCCATATTGATTTAAATGAGTTACATCTTCAACTGTAACAAGAAAGGTTATTGGGGAAATATCTGACAATAATTCTACGAATAATTTCACGTGTTTTGTTCTCGTAACGAGTTTTCAGCTTAATGCTTTATTCTGACGAGTCCTCACGAATATGAAATGTGATGTACAAGGTGCAGTTTTATTTATAATTTACTTTTATATATATATATATATATATATATATATATATATATATATATATATATTATTTAATTAACACATCCATTTTCATATATCATATCATTGTAAGGTCAACAATTATATATTTGCCTGACTTTGAAACTAACAAACACTAACTCTAATATGACGTATTTTATCTGCAGAAATGTGCGTGGCGAAGTTGGGTAACATTTTGTTCAATGTGTAGTGGAATTTCCCATACTTACATATATATATATATATATATATATATATATATATATATATATATATAAATATATATATATATATATAAATATATATATATATATATATATATATATATATATATATATTCCAATACATAATGTATACAATAGATAATGTTCAACCGTACGGCTATGTAGGACGATTAGTTCTTCCATTCAATATAGTCTGATGATAAATGACCACTTGATAGATTAGCAGACTGCCGGTGGAAGCGTCCCCCCTCAAGCGATATTTCGAATAGTTGTAAGCCTCATCCATCCATCAGTATATTTAATGAGTAATCGCCCGGAAAATTGCACTTGTGAATTTGTCCGCTACTTTGGTTGTTCAATCAAATTCATATGAACAGAAGCACGGCACTAAATTGTATGTTCTTCTGTCACTCGATTGGCAAATATATTTACCTTTTTACACTAATGTACAGCATTAATTGAATGGACCCATCTAATTTCAGAGATTTTTTAATAAGGTCTTGATATGTAGCTCTCTTACTGTTTATATAACACAAAGATTTCCGTTATAGTAAAAATAGCATAGATAACGTGGATAAACAGACGATTCTTAAGCTCTAATTAATTCAGTCAGCAATATTAAGTCAATGGTAGGGTTTTCCCCAGTGTGTTACGGTTACATTTGCAAAACTATATTTATTAGTTGTCCATGCGTTGCTTAAATATGTTCTTTCTATTGGTTCGGTCACAATAAATACACTATCAAATTTTCATTTTAGTCATCGTTCAGAGGGGTTGCATTTTGACCCATACAAATTCAGCATCTTATACATGTATATTTAAATCCACATAGAATACACCCACACCCACACGCACACACACACACACGTATATATATATATATATATATATATATATATGTCAGGTCATGTCATATGCTACTTGTACCATGTAACCCAGTACTACCTTCCTCACGGTCGACTCACCGGCGACTAAACTGGTTTCCCCACCAGACTTGTTTGGGGAGGAGGGCGGCTAGTCTCCCTGAAGGATTAAAAACAAAACTTTCCAAAGGGTGAATCAACCCGGGGGGGGCAACGGCCAACTAGCATCGTGTATATTTGTGTGTATGTATATATGTGTTGGGGTGGAGAGGGATCCCATAAGCCGTGGTGAAGGCAACCTTTCTAAGAGAAGCAAATCTCTGATTTAAAAAAAATACATAAAGCGAGAGATCAGTACACGCATTAAGCTGGTCTGTAGTTTTATTTGTTGCTGGCTATCTTGCTCTTGATTGTTGCTGCATCTCAACATTTTGAACCGAGAGAGAGAGACTTTGCTGTCGCACAAAGCTAGGACTCTGTAACATCATCTTGTATACATACTCCCTCCGGCATTTGGGCTCATGAAGTGTTATTGTGTCTGAGGGATTGGCACTCGTCTGACAAGACGTTGCAATCATATATATATATATATATATGTGTACATATATATATATATATATATATATATATATATTTATATGTGGCTACTTCATTTAATCACAAAAATAAATATACGAAAGTATAGTTTTATGCGTAAACTTTAAAATTTACTTCAAAAGTGCTCAATACATATTTAGAGCTAAGTAGTAAATTACAAATATATATATATATATACATATATATATACATATATATATATATATATATATATTGCAATTAAGCTACAAAGAATATTTAGTGTGGATGAAATGTTGAATGTTCTATGTAGTTTAATTGCCATATATATTTTTATAACATATATATATGTATATATATATATATATAGTATTTTATAGAATTGCATTGATAAAGATATTATATTGTAAGAATATTACTACAACAACGTTTCAATATAACGTAATAATACGATTATTGCGATAGTATGATTAGCAGTATGAGGAACTATATTTATATAGCGAGTAAGGTTCATGAATCAATTAAGCATGACACCATATATTATATACTTGTTTGTGTGCAGGTGTGTACATTAATCTATCAAAATCTATCAAAAAAAGTATATACATCGTAGAAACGAACTAAATATAAGACATTAGTTTTACATCTGGACGGGGTTTGATATAGGGTCCTATCTATTTGGTGCCGGTATTCGGAGGGGAAAAAAGCTTAGTGTTTATAATATTTAAATTCATAAGTCACTTTTCAATTATTCTCATATTGGTTGTTATTTTCACAATATTTTCTTTTTATATTTAATTATAGTTTTTTTTCTCATTTGTATTTTTACAAGGTAGTCACAACTTATCAAGCCCATGAAGCCACTCGGGGATAAGGGTTATTGTGTGTCAAGTGCGTTAGTATTGGAGATTTGATAAAGGGTCTTCTCAGGCTGAGAAAAGCTTATGTCGATCTTTATTCACTCCACAGAAGTAGATTGTTCTTAATTTGTTAGTCATTACCGTGCTGAATAGTTTCTTTTTTTTTGCATAAGTTTATATTATTCTTATTTTGTGTTCGTTAAACCATGCTTATGATATAACAAACTATAAGATTCTCACCGATCCACACTATAATTTTCAAACCAAGCTTTTATATGCAATTCTGTGTTGACTCGCAGTGAAGAAAAAAAAACAGATGAGATAAAGTGGTTTAATAATTTAAAAACATATACGAATTTTAAAGCAATTTCATGTCAATTTAGTTCACCCTATTCAAGGCACATGCCTGCCTAAGCGAGAGATGCTAATGTAAATAGATGTCAGATATATAATTGCAAACTTGGTTGAGTGTAAAACATCGATGTTTGTGTCTGCTTTATATACTCGCCCCCTTTTCTTACGTTCAATGAAATATAAAAAAACATTCTAAAGGCCACTTGAGACTTACTTTTTCTATAATGATGTTATCTATGGAGAACTCGCTTTTGTAATACCCTTCTTCTTCCCGCTTCCCCAAACCGTATCACAATGCAGAGTTTGAAATGTAATGTAAACAAGCATATCACTGCTCATAGATTTACTATGTACGCCACTTTAAATATGATACTTAATTATAGTAATCTTTTATATCTACGTGGCAATGTCGACTTTCCCTATGTTATCCTCCATTCTTGAGTCAAAATCCACGGATTCCGTAAGGTTTACTATCACATAATCTCAAACAAAAACGCATACTCTAAGAAGTAAAACGTAATTGAGTCTGCCATTCAACTTTAAAGTTGTTGCAATTACACATTGCGATTGTATCACGTCAATTATTTTTGCAGTTATTTTTTTCCGACAATTCGCGATTTACAGATGCTTTCAATGTGTTCCACTATTTTAAAATATTTTCGCTGCTAGATACAAATATTATGGTCGCATGGAGGTCAGCAAGTTAAGTGGCAAGTCATCAGACAGGGTGTTTGAAGAAAGAGGCAGATTCATGTGGGTTCGCGTATGTATTTTAGGTGGCCAAAAAATGTAGGATTCTTAAAACATTTTCAAAGCAAGAAAAGCTTAAATCCATCATAACTTAAATCGTAATCTAATGTACACTTCAATTTAAATATGAGTTTTTGCTGCCAGTAAAGTTTGGAGAAATGTTTAAGTGTAATAACTTATCGCTAAGAGTATTGAGGACATTAGTCTTAAAAATATCCGCAATTGTGGCCTTCCAGAAGCGCCATGTTTTTGTGTTATCTTCATTATGAAACAAGCGACACAAACAAGTAGAACGTACACTGACGACATCGATGATTGTCGTTAATAATCATTCTTATGAATATTCTTTTAGAGAACACCATTCACGAACAGGCAATGTTTGAGTGTTTATCATTTGCTCAAACGTTTGAAAGGGTATGGACCTGTGTATTCGTCTTTTGAACATTATCTGGCTTGCGGGGAAGTTTCCCATTGAGTATATACAATCCTATTGATAGAAAGCCAACACGCTATTATGAAGAACTAGAACGTTTTCGATTTGCTGAAGCGTCGTATGTGTCCTCTTATAAATGCATTCGATGTAAACATAATTGAAAAATATTGCCAGTATTACGTACGGGTCATGTTAGTAAACAAATATATATATATATATATATATATATATATATATATATATATATATATATATATATATACATATATATATATATATATATATATATATATATATATCTGTGTGTGCATCAATATAGATACGGGTTTGTATGTGTATATATATATATATATATATATATATATATATATATGTACATATATGTTTAATAACATGGCACATTACGTAATGTGGCGATAGTGTCAATTATGTTTACACCGAATGCATTTGTAATAGAAACACATACCAGAAACTGTTCTAGTTTTTCATATATATTAAAGTATACGCGTGTGTATGTATATGTATATATGTAAGTGTGTATACTTATTGATATATTCGCGTAGGTAAGCATATGTATATATAAATATATATATATATATATATATATATACATGGTATGTATTTAGACAGCATTCTTTCATTTACATTAACGTTGTTAAAGATAAATAAATATTCCGTTTGAGTAGACCTGTTTTTATATTTTTTCATTTTTCTGACAGGTGGTGATCAAAAGAATTTATATAAGTTTTATATATAAGTGTGTAGTTCGAATTTATCGCGGTGTTGATTTTCGTCTGTAGAACATCGTCAGGAGGGCCTTTGTAGTAGTATTGAAGAGTTGGCAGGATGTCTGTATATAATAGTAACAGTAAATGCGTATGAACCGTAGGTTTGCAGTACGGGAGAGAGCGGTTCCCAGTTCTATGGTCACGTCTGGTCAGTAGGAGAGGAAGGATAACGACTACAATTCTAATGTGTTTTCGCTGGATTGTATTGTGATTTTATTTAAAGAAGCTTTTGTGTTTTAATCTATAAAACTTCAAGTATTTATTTATCGTCTTGCAGTTTGTTCTGCGGTCAACAAAGTTCACATGAGAAACTATATCACTTTTGTCGATCCACGTAATAAAATGATAATCAGACAAATCCAAACTATACAAAAAGATCTCTAATCAAATGAAAAGTCTTTGTCTTTCACAACAGTTATATATATATATATATATATTAAATATATTCACAACAGTTATATATATATATATATTAAATATATTAACAACAGTTATATATATATATATTAAATATATTCACAACAGTTATATATATATATATATATATATATAAATATTAAATATATATATATATTAAATATATTCACAACAGTTATATATATATATATATATATTAATTATATTAACAACAGTTATATATATATATTAAATATATTCACAACAGTTATATATATATATATATATATATATATATATATATATATATATATATATATATACATTTAGGGGATTAGGACATGAGTCTAAAGAGCAGAGTATATTTTACTGTATTAGTAAATTCATTAGTACAATTAAAATAAAGAAGAGAAAACAGTGCTCGTTGTAATGTATATATATAATAAGCTCGGTAGACATATTCATCCTAGAAATATTTTAATATTGCTTAGATGATTGATGATTTATAATTAAAATGAAAAATTAAAAATCGGTTTCACGAGGAAGAATAAACAAAATCATTAAATTGTACGATCGTTTCGGAAACGATGTGTTTATTGTGATTGGCAATGAGTTTTTTAACATATAGTTTTTTCGAAACAACGCCTCCTCATCAGAAACAATATTGTGAGGAGTTTCTGGTTTCTAAAGACACCAAAAATTAACCTAGCATTATTTAAGTAAGGCAAAGTTATTTGGAAAATATTTAAAATATAAAGAATATAGTTATTTTTGATGTTGATAAACAAGGTAAGGTAAAATGAAAATAAAATGAAAATAACAATTTAAAAAATCTGGTTGAAGGTTTAGGTTAAGAGAGTGTAAATTGTAAATATTTTTAACAAATATATAAGTACCTTTTAATGGTTCGCCTTCTAAATGTCGTACTATCATCGTCAATGCATTTATTGGGATAGTAAATATAGTTTATGACTGCTTGAAAATGTTGATATATACAAACTCTCAAAGGAGGCGCCAATGGAATAATATTAACAGTTAAAATCGTTCTTGACGTTTAATTTTAAATCAGCTGAAATATTTCAATTACAAATGGAGATTATTTTATTCAAATAGAAAAATAAGGGGTTTAACTGTCGAAAGGAAGACACCAACAAATTAATAATAAATGAGTTCTATTGGAAGTAATTAAATAAAAATCATATTTGAAAATTAGTAATTATAATATTTGTAGAACGTGCATTAATAAAAATAGTAACATATATACTCAAAGTTAAATAGATAATATAATAAAATAGAAAAAATAGTAAAATTTCAGATAATATAATAATAATTGTAATAATTATGATAAAAATAATAATACTAGTTATTAATTTATAAATTATAAATTTTAAGATAGATTAGTCATAAATAATTTTATGATTTATGGTGGCTTAAATTTGTCCAATCTAAACCAACGTGTATGAATGCATCCGGAAAAGATGTCGTCTTTTAATTTCAAGAGAATGGTTTTATATTTATTATATTTTAAAATTATAAGGGGCTCATATCTACAAAGTGCACAGAATATGCCCCCCGGCATATATGTTTTATAAGATCCTAGTATTTCCCATTTTAAATTGAAGGAAATATTTCTATCATTGAGTCGCCTTATATGTTTAGATTAAGCAGTCTGGTTTCTCAATAAAGGATTTTTAAAGGAGTGCTTATGCCTTGAAATCCTATGCTTACCAAGTCCACATGTTGAACCGAAGTATATAAGATTTTGTATAATATATTTGTTGTAAGTTAGATAAAGAGTTGTATTTGGTATGTAATGGGACTAGTTGTATTTGATTGGTAGATTGGTTAACGGATGTGTTGTTATTGAATAACTGTGTGGAAGAGTTTTGTTGTGAAAAGGGGTTTGTATGGCTGCTATTAACATAATTTGTATTTTAGGTGTGTGACACTGTGCAGCTGTAAACCACATTTTTTAAATCTTGCAGGTGCCTTGTAGAGGACATTTCTTTCTTTCTTTTACAGTTACAGCCTGGTATAGTTTCTATATTTGCATTTGGTGTATTATTAATTTTTTATTGTTAGAACTAATTATTTTTTATGTAGGTTTGGCATAGTTGAGTAAGACACTTTGACTTTGTGCTTATTAAAGATCTGATTGTATCTATGAGGGGCCTTAAAGTCGTTATCTAATATTTTAAAGAATGCCCTGGCTAACTTTGTCTCATGATTTTTAGAACATGGAGGGTTGAACCATAGGATTTCTCTATGTCTGTTTTTATGCTTACGAATTTTGGTTTGTGGTTTACTTGTATTAGTGGTTAATGCTTGCGTTTTAATTTGGTTTTGTATTGTACTAGCATGGGTGCCCGGTGTTGCCCAGGTGTTTGAAGATGTATGCTGAGCAAAAAAAAAAAACAAAAAAAAAAACACAAAAAAGAGGGTATTTTTTTTATTTGACCCCTATTATGACTCCTTAACATTTGTTGTTTTCGGCTCAAATAAAGTTATTAATTTAGGCCCATGTCCAAGGAACCTATATCTAAATTTCAAGTGTTTAGATCCAAAATTGTCGGAGGAGTTTGGTAGCGTTCTCAAAGGTCAAACCCTTGTAACTTTGACCCCTTAACAGCCAAATTTCTTAACAGCCAAATTTCTGGCCAAAACCGATCACATCGATTTTCCCAAGTCTCAGTATCCGGTAGTTAAAATTTTGAGTCTGTAAAATAAAAATTGACAGAGTTATTGCGTTTGAAAATGTACACAGACACACAGTCAGACAGACAGAAAGACAGAGAGAGACAAAGACACGTTCATTTTTATAGGTATATTAGCATGGGTGCGTGGCGTTGCCCGGGTGTTTTGAGGGGTATGCTGAGCAAAAGAAAATGGCCATTTTTTAAATTACCTTTCACTCCTATTACGACCACTTAAAATTTATTGTTTAGGCCCCAAATCAAGTTATTAAGTTAGAATCATGTCGAAGGAATCTATATCTAAAATCTCAAGTGTTTCCACCCAACATTGTAGGTGGAGTTTGGGAGAAATCTCAAAGGTCAAATCGTTACACTTAGACCCGTTAATCGCAAAATTTTCTGCCCGAAAACCGATCACATCGATTTTCCCAAATTTAAGTACCCTGTATATAAAATTCCGAGTATGTAGGCTTAAAATTGACAGAGTTATTGCGTAGGGAAATGTACACACACAGACACATACTCAGGCAGGCACTTTCACTTTAATATATATATATATAGATTTTGATTATTTTTTTGCCATTCGTATGCGGAATGAGATGGGCAGTGTAACGAGGGGTGTAAGTAATGCCATGATCCACTTGCCCTTGTCTTATCTAGCTGAAATTTTGCTTGTGTAATGATTTATATCTCTACGAGTGATGTGGCAAATTACAGCTCTTTACTAATTGTAGTTTCTGTTTTACAGGTGTTTGAAGTGAGGTAGGTGTGAGATGGAGTCTGTTGAATGATGAGCAGTGATCCGGTTTTTGTATTTGAAAAGACGCACACCACAGGAGAATATTGATGAAATAAAAGAAACTTATGGTGATAATGCCCCATCATATGCCCTTGTAAAACGCTGGCATCGTGAATTCAAACATGGTTGGAAGTCTGGAGAAGCAACTCCCAGACCTGGTCGCCCCGCCCACTTCTGGCATTGATGAGGCATCTGTCCGTCAAGTTGAGACTGCCATTTTGGAAGATCGGCGAATGACTATTCGCCAAATAACGCAAGATGTCAAGATTAGTACAGGGTCTGTAGAAACTATCATTCATGACCATTTGCATATGCATAAGGTGTCTGCCAGATTGATTCCCAGGGTGCTCACACCATTCCAGAAGTGAGAACGGATCGAGTGTTCGAGGATGAATTTGGAGATATTCCAAGTAGATTAGTAAAAGGTTTTCAAAAGACTGATTACACAGGATGAAACCTGGCTCCATCACTATGATCCAGAGACTAAAGCCTGGTCAATGCAGTGGAAGCACTTGGATTCACCACCTCCAAAGGACGCAGGGGTGCAGCCCTCCACTTGCTAGGTCATGCTCACAGTCTTCTGGGACCAGGACGGAGTAGTGATGACAGATATCCTGGAAAAGGATGCCACAATTACAGGAGCCTATTATGCTTCACTTTTGAGGAAATCAAGGAAAGTTATCAAAATCAAGAGGCGGGGCAAGATCAGCCAAAGTATGCTCCTCCTGCAGGACAAGGCTACAGTCCACTAACTCGCATGTCGCCAGATCAGAAGCACGGGCGTGTGGGTATGAAATCCTCCCCCATCCTCTGTACTTTCCTGATCTTGCACCCTCTGCCTTTCACCTCTTCCAAGCCGTGAAATTGTTTTTGAAAGGAAAGCGTTTCCCAGATAATGCAACCTGGATTCTGAAGTCCCCTCGTGGGTGAAGAACGAAGCTGGGGTGTTCTACAGAAACGGCCTCCAGAGCTGCATCAAACGATGACAGAATGCATAACTCTGGGTGGTTTCTTTGTAGAGAAAGAATAATCACTGTGCCAAGTTTCGTTGGTCTACTGCTTTGGGAAGTGGGCCAATAGGATTAATTGTTGCACGCCTCTCGTATGTTTTTAGTAGGTTTATTGACATAAATATAATTTTCAATGCAGTTTGTGTGTTTACCGTTTTTCTTTAGGTATTTGATTTGTGATTTGTATCCTGATTATTTAATGGCCTCATTGTAATATTTTATGTTTTCGCTAAATATAGATTTGTTAGGAGATAGTTTAGAAATCCTTAAAGAGACATTGGAACTCTTGAGTTCAATATTGACTCAGGGTAGTTTGATTCATTATAGACATATAGTACCGATTGGTGTGGTTTATGATAGGGTTCAAAAGTAGTGTTATCAAAATTTAAGGTTTCGTCTAATAAATTAGTTTTTTTTTCCATAATTTTTAAAGAACTTATGCAAGGACTTAATTGTTTTTCGTAATGCTTAATGTGGAGTTTGTTACGAAAGGTGCATCATCCCTGTATATCCCCTCCCCTCCAATTTGAATTGTTCATGGACTATCTTATGAATTTCATCTAAAAGGAAACGGCCAACCAGATCAGTGACCTTGAGTCTGTCGAACCCATTTAAATGTTAAAGTGGTCAGGGGATTTGTTTCTGGTCCAATAGTTGTTGTCCAAGCTTATTAAAGATTTTCTAGCTAAGAGTATTATTTTAATTTCGTCTGATTTGTATTTCACATAAGACTCATTTATTATAAAAAATTCAACTATTAACTAATTAGTGATTATCCCCCTTTGAACAGTTAAATCACTTATTTTTCTATTTGAATAAAGTTATCTCCATTTGTAATGGAAATATTTCAGCTGATTTTAAATTTAACGACACTAACGAGTTTAACTGTTACTATTAATCCATTAGCGCCTCCTTTGAAAGTTTGTATATATCAATATTTTCCAGCAGTCATAAACTACATTTACTATCCCAATAAATGCATTGACGATGATAGTACAACTTTTAGAAGGCGAACCATTAAAAGGTATTTATATTTTTGTTAAAGATATTTACAATTTACACTCTCTAAACCTTTCCTTTCAACCACATTTTATTGTATTTTAATTTTATTTTCAGTTTATCTCACTTTGTTTATCAACATCAAAAAAGTAACTATTTTCCTTATAATTTAAATATTTTCCAGATACATCTGCCTTAAATAATGCTAGGCGTATTCTTGGTGTTTAAAAAAAACATACAATATAGTTTCTGATGAGGAGACGTTGTTTCAAAAATCATATGAGAAAATTATTGTTCAAGACTCATTGCAATCACAATAAAAACATCGTTTCCGAAACGATCGTACAATTTAATGATTATGTTTATTCGTCCTCATGAAACCGATCTTTAATTTATCACTTTAATTATAAATTATCCACCATCTTACTCAATATATATATATATATATATATATATATATTTATATATAAAAGTGAACGTGTCTGTCTGTCTGTCTGTGTACATTTCCCTACGCAATAACTCTGTCAATGTTTTGTCTATAGACTCGAAATTTGAAATACCGGGTACTGAGATTTGGAAAAATCGATGTGACGGGTGTCAGCCAGAAATTATGCTGTTAAGGAGTCAAATTTCAACGATTTGACCTTTAAGAACTCTTCCAAACTCCTCCGACAATTTTGGGTCTAGACACTTGAAATTTTAGATATAGGTTCCTTGAACATGGATCTAACTTAATAAAGTGATTTGAGCCCGAAACTATAAATTTTAAGGGGTCATAATAGGGGTCAAATTAAAAATAAATTTACTCTTTTTTTTTTTTTTGCTCAGCATACACCTCCAAACACCCGGGCAACGCCGGGCTGAAATGCTAGTATATATATATATATATATATATATATATATATATATATATATATATATATATATATATATATATATATATATATATAGGAATACAAATCAGGGAAAATTCCTTTAAGAACGACCAATTTATATATATATATATATATATATATATATATATATATATATATATATATATATATATATGAATTGGTCGTCCATAAAGGAATTTTCCCTGATTTTTATTCCTCCCTAATACAACAGAAGGGAATTAAACTTGAATTGTAATGATGACTTAACATATGTGTTACTGACCTGAAAGTTTCATTGCAATTCTAACATTTGTGAGAAACAGAAATTAGCTACTGAGTTCTCCTATGCCGGAAAAATTTACCCCACCACAACATTCACCAGCGCCTGATGAACGTTTACTAAGCCGATGCAATTGGTGATAGTAGAGTTAAGAGGTAATTCGCGACAGCGAGTCGAGTGAACACAACGCGCTTCAAGTGTCAGTACATACAGAAAACAATAACCTCCACGAACTGTAGTGAATATATATGTGTAGACTGTTATGTGGGTGTCAGTAAACTGAAAGCGATGTTGTCATTCCTAGCATACAGCAAGATGCCCCCATGTTTGTTTCCACGAATAATTACTCTGTATCAAATGGTCCACCAACATACAAGTCTAAATACTATAGGATATATGATAATGTCGCACACGGCTATCTGAGGAACCGTATATTATTGACATCGTATTATCAGACTAATACTCCCTTTGAACTCTGAATGGCAGATTGTGTGGGTTGCATTTTACTGACAACGGTGTCGTAATCACGGTAGTAAAAATATATATAGCTTCAGCAAGTTCTGATTTTCACGATCGTCTTTCATCGCTGGCAAAAACAGATTTACAATCTTAGTGACTATGTAGAAAAACAATCTGGAGAAAAAATAAGCCTGTTCCAATGGAATCGAATGTATTTGGAAGCTATTTTCCTGAAGAACTAAGGGGGAAATGCCATAACTTTCTTCAATAATTTGGCACTGACAGACTGCATAATGATAATACTTTATGCATTAGGAAATAACTATTTTGAATGAGTTTATCCTACATATTAAAGGGTTATTTAAAGTTTCCGGTTAAAAATATTCAGTCAAGAATCAGACATGGTCATGAAAATAATGATATAATTAAACATGTTTTTAATGTTTATATTATTTGCTTATATATTTTTAATACAAAATAGTAAAATCATGGCAAATCTAATTTTGAAATGTTAGTTTATAAGAAATCTTTAGGATATAGAAAGAACAATCCCCATCTATTTGTTGAAATACATCCTAAATTAAAATAAATATGAGACTTAAAAAAATAATAATATATCTTTCCTCTAACTTCAGTGAAATTTTCGGTCATCCAAAACTGCAGAAAAGATAAAAATTTTAAAATTTTAATAAATGCCTTGACAAAAAATTTAAACAGAAAGAAAATAATAAAAACGCCATTTGTTTATAACATATCTCCTTTTGATTTGGATTTGGTCAACTCAGAGTGACAGTGGCTTGTTCATGAAGCCGAAGTACACAAAGCTACTTAAGTTTGTAAGTTAAACAACGGTGGTTGGACTGTAGGGCACTGGTCTGTTCTCCATGCGCTATATAGGGCGGGTCAAAAATAAACCAAGATTTAACATTAAGTCTAATATTTTTAAATACGTTTTAAATGATCGTTTCTGCAGTATTTAAATTGTAATGCATTATTCAGTTGAACACATGTATGGCCATATATTATAAAGCCGACGTACTTGTTAATTTGTATCACCCCAGACATATTTGTTCACGACAAATAGTCAATTTTTAAACCAAAAACAAAACAATAGCGAAATAAATATATAACGATCACAAATAATGGAATAAAAATCAATATATATATATATATATATATATATATATATATATATATATATATATATAATAAATTGTATATATACTAGATTCTTATTCTTATTCTTTTTCTTCTTCTTTTTCTTCTTCTTATTATTATTATCTATTAATACAATAGGGCGTGTGTTATTTTGTGGATCACGCTTTCCGGCAAATTTGATAGGTTGAGATTTTATTCTGGAACAGACATTTAATTTCGGAATAGACATTTACGAACGCTCTAGGTTCTATTCAATTAGTGTGTTCTCACAGATATATTTGTGTTTAATTCTATAAAATTTTGTGTTATATCATACAAAAGTTGTTAAAAATATAATTGATTCCGTAATAAAAAAAAAAACAAAATATAACACATATCTCTCGGCAGGTGGGGACCAAAAATTGAGCAGTTATTTGTCTTTTTCAATGTTTATTTTTCTTTACATTTGTTTATTGACAGAGAGAAAGATAGAGAGAGAAAGACAGAGACGAGAGAGATACTGTATTCGTACATGAAAATATTATTGCTCCTACTAATTGCTATAACATGTAAACAAAAGCCGAGATGCATATGTTATGAAATCTCGAAGTTAGACACATGTTATTAGCGAAAATAAAACTGGTCTTGTACTTGAAATATATATATATATATATATATATATATATATATATATATATATATATATATATATATATATATATATATAAGTATTACATGGCAGTTCCTTTTTCTAAATAAATTATTTTTATTACAACATTTTTTAACTACAATTTTTTTCAAGAAAAAAACAGTTTTTGGTACATAAAATCTTTAAGGTACTCATGCAGAGAGTGATCCGAACGTATCTTAGAGGACGCCCGGCTATCTCCGGAACATGACGTCAAAAGCCGGAGTAAGCCGTGCTTCGCCGATGAAATAAAGCCGAGCGTCGTCGATGAAAACGTGACAAGAAAAGAAAATTTACTTCAATTTGAAGTTTTATTAACTGTAAATAAAAATGATTTCTTTTTTTGCTATATATATGTATATATATATATATATATATATATATATATATATATATATATATATACATATACATATATATATATATATGTATATATATATATATATATATATACATATATATATATATTTATTACATTTTCACACCAAACAAGGCAAATTGCCACTTTGGTGTAGGGGGCTACTATCAGGGGCAACAACTACTGGGGTACTATGTAGGGATTTGGGCAGCAAGGTGTCGGTTCACGTTACACTTGAACTTCTGCACGTCAGTACTGTTGGGGAAGCAGGAACCTGGAATGGAATTCCAGAGTCTAGCGGTTCTGGGGAAGAAACTATTGGAGTAAAAAGATCTTTTACATCTAGGGATCTCTACAGTGTGGGGGGGATTAAGCAGCCTGTCGGGTTTGTCGAGGGTGCTCACGTCGTGGGGGCACAAGTGATTGCAGTTCGTCAGAGCATTCACCACTAAAATACTTGTAGAAAAGGCAGAGGGATGCAACATTTCGTCGATGGGACAGAGGCTGAAGCTTAGATGCCAGTTCAGGGCCTATCAGGTTTGCGACTCTCTTTTGAACCTTGTCAAGGAGCGAGAGACTAGTAGCAGATGCACCAGCCCAGATGTGGCAGCAATACTCCATACATGGGCGAATCGTGGCCTTATAGAGGTACAGCATACTTTCGGATGTTAGTAGTTCTCTAGCACGGTAGAGAGAGCCCACCTTTCTTGCAGCGGCCCTGGCAATGCCTTCAATGTAATTGTTCCAACTCATGTTTCCTGTGAACGTTAGGCCAAGGAGTTTGAAAGATGGACTCTCAGATAAAGAGTCGTTGGCCATTGCTATGGGTGGTATATATATATATATATATATATATATATATATATATATATATATATATATATACATATATATATATATATATATATATATATATTAAATAAATAAAGTTAAAGATTTTTTTTGTTCGAGAAAAGGGTTAGAGGAAAGTGTAATAAATACTTTCAAGGAATTTTTTTGTAATTTTTTTTTCAAGAAAAATGTAAAATATGTTTTTATTTTGTTTTTTTTTTCATGGGGGTTATTTTTTTTCTTGTCAAGGAAAACGCTGAGAACTAGAAAAGTTGAAACAAAACAGGGTGGGATAGTTTTCGTTTCATATTAAAACAGATATTATTGTTGGTTCATCAAACCGTTGTTTTATTAATCGTACGTGTGCGTAGATCGTATTCCGCATTCGCGCTGAAGGTCTTTCTGTGTTGCTGGCTCGAACGCCCATAAGGATGATTTTAATTATGATGGCAATTGTCAGCCTAGACTTGCCAAAAAAGTTACCAGTCCGGAAGATGTATAGATTCGACGTTTGGCAGCCTGACACCTTCAGGCATAGCAATCACTTACCTTTCCTATTATAGTAAGATTGCACATGCGTGCCAGTAAATTCTTTCTTGGCAAAATCGAGGACTCCGGCTGGTGTTTTCAGCTGCTCACTTAAGGCTGTAAAATTAATATTTTTTCTGTCGTGAAAGTACGAAATGTTGAGCTTTTTTTTTGCTTTTTTTACTAATTTGTTTTCTTTTATTCCTCTTTCAAATTGTCGTCTGCTGCTTTGAATTTTCAACTCGCGCGAACGCACATTGCATTGAGAATCGTCGTGCTACATTGTCATTGGCTCAGCTTTATATTACGTCAGACAGCGTAATTTCCTCGGCGGCGTGCGGCTTCCTCCGGTTGTTGACGTCATGTTCCGAGGAAAGCCGTACGTGCGGGTGCGCTGAGTTACGTCTGTATCACTCTCTGCATGAGTACCATATTTTAATCTATATATTAATACGATAGAGTGGGTGTTATTTTCTGTATCACATTATTTCTTCCGAGTGTCTGTCGTTTAATAGGTATGCATTTCCATTTCTTGTAATAAATAATTTTACCAAGAATTCTCCATCAGGTTTGGTTTCGGTTTCGATTATAGCTGAAAGAACTCAAGTTATACATAACATACATATATTCTTTCTTTTCTTCATAAGTTTTTGTTTCGGTTTCGATTCAAGCTGATGCACCCAAGCCATATTGATATATTTTTTTTTATTTTTTAAATCACAGGTTTGTAATATATAGGAATGGATCGAAAATTGACTCTTATAGTAATATATACGAAATTTGCATAAATTAAAATATGATATTTTAGCATATTTTACGACCAGGCTATACCAGGCGTCCCTGCTAGCAAAGATTTACGCTGAACATCCACAGAAATGCCAACATCAATATATTACACATGAAGAAGTCCGCTGTGGAATTTCCACAGGTCCCGCTAGTTATTATTATTATTATTATTATTATTATTATTATTATTATTATTATTAATAATAATAATAATAATAATAATAATAATAATAAGGAGAAGAAGAAGAAGAAGAAGAAGAAGACGAAGAAGAAGAAGAAGAAGAAGAAAAAGAAGAAGAAGAAGAAAAAGAATTGATGGTTACAACGCTAGTCAGACGAGAGCCACTCTCTCAGTCACTGAAAGTCCATGTGCCGGAAGATGACTTTTTAGCCTCACCAGCGACTTGCACACCCTCAAGCAGACATGATACTGAAAACCTTCACTGGTTTGGATGAAACTTACAGCAGTGGAACCTATATCATCGTGGGCTTTCATGTGATTAACAAAACCTGTCTTAGACAACACAGCTCGATGACACACCTTACAGATCCAGAGATCTCCATGGTTGGGCGGCAAGGTTTGGCATTTCCTACATGCTCTCTTAACATTCATTCGGTCTATTTTGGCTGCTTCAAAGTGTTCTGCCCCCCATATATCAGTGTCCTCTACTGCTTGCGATCAAACGCTAGGGACTCCCAACTGTCAACAGGAATATGAAAGCTACACAGATTCTCCTTGATGCTATCACGAAAACGTTTTTTGGGCTTGTGTTGGGGTATTTTTCCTAGAAAGAGCTCACGATAGAACAGCTGTTTTGGGAGTCGATAGTTTTCAAGCCGGATGAGATGACCCGCCCAAAGCATCTGGTTCTTAATAACAATGGTAGCAATACTGTTTGTTTTTGACCTTTTTAATACATATGTATCAGGGAAAAGTTATACCACTTAAAACCAACAATATGTCTAAGGCAGTGCTGACGGAATCTATCGAGTAATTTTATATCTGACCGTTACAAGGTCAAAGTATCAGATGCGTAGAGTAGGGATGGTACTACACATGCTTGATATACTGAAATTTTAGTTGTCAGAGTTAGATCACCGTAAGACAAGACTATCTTGTAACCTTCCAAAAGCATCAGATGCCTTCTCATTCTCTGTCTTATTTCCGCATCAAGAGTGCCATCATTTTATAAGGTGCTCCCAAGTAGAGTAAACCTTTTACGACTTCAAGGCATTTTCCACAGACGAAGATATCAGCTTCCGCATACAGATAATCAGGAGCTGGAGTGTACATAATTTTAGTTTTCTTAATACTAAGTGTCAGTCCGAAGCAGGTGCATGCATTTGTCAAGAGATCCATCACTAGTTACATATATACTGGGGAGAGTGTTACCAGGTCAGCATCATCAGCATACAACAGTCCCCCAACAAGACCATCAATAACAAGTGTTTTGGCTTGGAATCATCTGAGGTTGAACACCTTTCCAGTAGTTCGGAATCTTATATAAACACCCATATCGCAATCGCGGAAACCATACAAGAGCACAGCAGCCAGATAGTGCGAAAACAATGTTGGTGCAGCTATATCACCCAGCCTTACACCATTATCAATGCGGAATTCTTCCGAAAGGCGACTATTGAAGTGGGCGCAACCTTTCATACTATGATGAAGTTTCTTGAACTTGTCTGTAAAAGTAGGTGTACAGCAAGATTTTTCCAGCACTTTTGAGAGGGCCTGACTGTGTCAAACGCCATGGTTAAGTCCACAAACACCGGGCAAAGAGGCATACGCTGCTCTATACATTTTTCCAAAAGCTGTTTTGCAGAAAACACCATATCCACAGTTCCTCGTCCACCTCTGGGATTCCGGAAGGATATCAGGACATACATACTTTTCCAATCAGTTTAGCAAGAGCCGTGCAAATACCTTTCTAACCGCACTCAGCAGCGAGATACCTCGATAACTTCCATAATCAGGCCTGGTACCCTTTCCTTTGTACAACATAACCAAGATGGCATCTACCCAATCTTGAGCAACCGAGTTACTCTGCCATACTGACAGTATCACAGAGTGGGCCGCACAATGTACATTGACACCACCATGTATCAGTAGCTCAACAGGGATTCCATTCAACCCAGGGGCTTTTCTCGAGATTATTTGTTTAATGCAGTCAACTGTTTCCACAAGAGTCGGTTCAACATTAAGTTCTGGACAAAAGGAACATTGAAGGATACTTTCTATTGCAGCAACACCAACATTGGATGGCTTATGAAAAATATCATGAGTGTCTCTACCATCGATGCATAATTTCATCTGAGGTTTTCAGCAATGTTTTCCCACCCTTCGTCAGGAGCGGTTTAGTTGAATATGATTTGGAACAATAAGCCTGATGAAGCAAAGTGTAGAATGTCTTAACATCCCTCTGATCGTAGGCAGTCTGTATCTCCCTGGAGAGCTCAGACCACCATTTGTTTTTATTTGGCGCACACAACACCGAAGCTCACTCCGCGCAGAAGAGAAGTGAACAGCGAAAGCTGGCTTGTTCGGAGGTGAAGAGTTGAGAAGTTTCAAATAATCTTTCCGTTTTCTATCAATTTGAAGGTTTATTTGATTGAAATGTTCAGCAAACCAATCTCGATGTCTGGGAACCTTCAATCCAAGAACTTCAACACCTTTTTTGGTATACTGTATCTCTTACTGTCTCCCAATCACAATCTGAGAAACCACCTTGTTGAAAGCAGATTTGAAGGAACTTCGTACGACTGGATCATTCAATTTGGAAACACCAATACGTTTAGACACTTTGACACCATTGAAATAGCTTTTTTGCGAACTGTAATTTTCAGTTTTGCACTGACCATTAAATGATCAGAACCACAGTCAGCACCACGCATTACTCTAACTTTGCAAAAATTTCAAAGATCACCACGTCTACACAGTATATAATCAAGCAAATGCCCATGGTTAGATTGGAGATGGAACCAAGTCTCCTTGTTTTCTGGTGGGAAAAAGTGTTGGTGATGACAAGATTTAGAATAAGAAGAAGAAAAAGAAGAAAAAGAAGAAGACGAAGAAGAAGAAGAAGAAGAAAAAGAATAAGCATTATACATACATACATACAAATAAATAGTAATAGTGCTTAGTGAAACTGCAGTTGATTTTGTAATTAAACGAAGAAAAATATATCAGCTTCGGTGTTTACGTTGCAAATATAATTTAAGTCTGAAAAAATTTGGATGGGCTCTACTCCTCATCTTCTGTTATTTTTATTATCCTATATTCAAAACAAATACCCATGCTTGAAAAGCTAAAGAAAATGTTTCGTGAAATTAAGACCTAAATAGAATGCTTCAAGAGATTTCAAGAAGTCAAAACTATGTGAATACGCGTAGAAAGAAAACATTCTGGGTGTTCACATCATTCCAAAAGTGTTCTAAAATAACATTGGGAGACATATGAAAGAAACAATGTCGCACACATAAATGATCTTTTTTACTAATCATTTTGTGTTTAGACGAATTATTATGTTACGTTATTTCTTTTTGTAGCAAATTAATTAATCTAATTGTTCCTGGAGAAATCTTCTGCGAGATAATGAGCTATTTTTCTGTCTTCGGAAATATTCATTTGTTTCCGGAGTATTTACTTTTTCGAAATAATTCATAGCAAACACAAGAATTATTTTAATTATTATTTTGCATTATTATGTACAACTGCTAGTTGAATTTAAAAGCAATAAAACTGGTAATTTTTATTTTGAAAGAATTAATAGTACTGTACTCGCATATGAAAAACACTACTATTCCCAACTTACCGCGTGTCAAGTAATGACTAGGATTAACGTTTTTAAATTCAACTTGTATATTCGAACCATTTTCTCAAAAACATGCAGGTCTGTGGAAAAAGCTGTGTTTGTTATACCAACAGTTCGTTCACAAGCCATATTCTGACTAAGGATTCGCTCAAAACATCTTACATTACATAACTTCATTGTTTGTTTGGAGATAGTTTCCATTAAAAGGAGATGTAGTTCGAAGATGACCGTGCAGCATTCTTCAAGGAAAAATCTCATTGCATATTACCCAAGAAATGTGATAATATTTGAGAAAATCCTTTTATGTTCTGTTCTTTGCAGTTAGAGAAGAATATTATTTTCTTTTAAAAAAAGATAGAGTTGAGAAAGAATAGCAATATCGTTATATGAATTATCCTCCGTAGATAATGACATAAATATTTCCGTATGTCAAATCATGAAAGAATTTTCTTGGCAGTATTTATAGTAGCGTTACTCTATCTTAGAGAGGGTGTGCACAAAACAACGTTTGATAATACTTGTTGAGTTGCGATTTCACAGCTATCTGATTATATATGTTCATTCCAATATCTTTATTGGTATCAAATTCATTCGATTTAAAAGACCAAATAGTTAACACACTAGAAATACTTCCCTTCTAATCTCGATAATCATTGTAGTTCTTTTGAAAGTGAACCTAAATACACCAGCGCTTATGTTGCTGGAATGAATTAATCAAACCTAATTTTTGGCGTCATACTTTTACACCGAGCAGATCCTTGGCAACAATCGATTCGCATGATTTTTTTTTCCATGTCCGTGATGTGTTATCAGCTCTGTTTACTTTCGCTTCATGAATAAGCCACTGCCACTCTGAGCTGATCAAATCCCGCCGCTCGGTCAACACAGGATTATTTGCGTTGTCCCGGAATTGCGGTGCACATTTTTTTTAAATCCGTTATTAAACATAGATTTATCGCCTCAAATAAGAAAGGTCTCGCTGTATTTTAAAGACAGATATCAGCTTGTAAATAACTTCATGTATTTGGCATTTCTCATAAAATATATTTCCTTCTGTAAGGAATGGTACACATGCGTTTAAATATTTGATTGATGTTTGTATTGCTATAGCCTATCGTCGAAAATTTAAGAATAATATCTACGTCAAAATTCAGCAACGGGGTCTTATGTCAACTTATGGGATAATGAGATACTATCAGGGAATTCAAGGCGCCATTTTAACAATGTGATGACGAACACAGGATATCAGAAATGTAGGATATATAAAATATAAAAGTGGCTAATTTTTATTAATATTTTTTATTAATAAAATGTGTGCTAATAAATGTTGGCGGTTCTCCTGTGATATACTGAGTTCAGTTATTTCATAAACGAATATTATTATTTAAAGAATAATAGAATTACACAGATACGAGGTGTCTTAATGATAATTTTACTCTTTTTCGCATGGGCACTTTTATTGATAGTACACACATGAAACTCCAATCCCTTTCGAAGTTATCTCCTCCGGCTGCCATGCACTTGTAACTTTCCAACACTTTCTTGAAGGTTCCATGGAAGTTCTCTTTTGTCAACGTGCGAATGACCCTTTTTAATCCCCTTAGATTTCAAATAAGGGCAACTTCCTTAGTTTTCCTTGAGCTTATGGAATAACCGAAAAACCATAAGGTGCAAAGTTTGCACTGTAAGGCGTGTGAGGAAATGTCTTGATTCTTATATTTTTAAAATTATCCGTGATCTTCTCTGGAAACCCATGGAACTAATTTTGCGCAAATCTTCAGCATCTTCAGTTCCTCGTAGGTAATTGAGAATTCAATTACGTCAAATCGTGCACTTATTGTCTTTATAGACACACGACTGTACTTAGCTATGAAATTCTTTATGTGGCCATTCTTCTCTGTCAGATTTTCTGACTTCCTTACTCCTCCTCCTGATCATGCATTACATACAACCTGCCGAATTTTGAATCTTTATGCCACTCAAAAACTGATGACCGATTCATACAATGTTGTCCAATAGCAATCTGAAGAATTGCATACGTTTCTGTTTTATTTTCCAAGGTGAAAACTGAATTTATTGCAAACGCAAAAATGTGTGGGTGGGGGTATTTTATTAATATTAACATAAAATATGTTTTATTTAAACTATCAATATGAAAAATGACTGATCTGATGGTTGATAGATAGGAACACCAGATCAATGTCACCTTCGACATGTCGTTCTAAGCCTTTCACGCGTAGCTAGACAAATATGAAAAGGGGATATTTAACAATTAAATATGGCTATATCGTCCACAAGTCCTCTTTTGTAGAATAGTAGATATATTCAATTGACAACGTATTATTTATTTCCTTAGAGTAGAACAAACTGGAAAAGTAATAAGGAAGTAAAGATTAAACAAGCGCAGAATATTTTTACCAATAAAATAACAAGTTATTTATTAAAATTAAATTCGATATTTCGATGACACGCTTTGATCCAAGTAAGAAATTAGTTGTGACAGGGAAGGCATCAGACAATGGCGTGTAAGGGGGGTAGTGATCCCACACATATTCGGAGATGTAAGTGAAAAGGGTATCATACATGCAGCAAGATTCCATCATTATAATTAAAAACATTTTTTTTTACGTAGCATGACAATGACAATGTTTGGTATGCTTTTCTTCATATGTTGGTGAAGTGCAAGCATTTAATGTCCAACATAGCATAAACCGCCGGACGGGGTTAAATAATAAAAATAAACATGTCGAATATTACCATCATCATGGTACGTATAAAAAGAAAAAAATATAATAATATATTTTTTCTGAATAAGATTTTGTTATGAAATGAAATGTCGAATTTAATTATAATGGCTAAATACGTTTTTGAAATGAAAGAGGTTATCTATTGTTTGTCTTTCAACTGCTATTTTTCTTTAAACTTGGCATTCCATATACACAGTGCTAAAAACGGTAGACTTTTTATTAAACATAAACAGGCTATACCGGTGTTTTTTCTACTATATCGGACATTTAATTCTTGTACTTCACCAAAATCTGAATGAAATTATATCAAATATTTATGTGTTCATGGTTCGTACACAAACGAAAAAAAATAATTATAATTTATGATGAAGATTCTGGTTTACATTGAAATATCGAATATGATTTTAATAAATAAATATGCTTATTTATTGTAAGAGATGCTGCATTGGTTGGTCTTTAAACCGTTAAATTGCTGAATTATGTATTCCATAGAAAATGTGCTATAAACAGTGGCTTATTTGGAGGTATAAAATTTATAAACGCATTTAGACATTGGCTGAAATCTCTTTTTTATTTTAATTGTTTTTTGGAATTTTAAATATAGGAAAAAAGATTAACATTTGCTCTATTTTCGCCATTAGTATTATTTTTCTCTTGCTATCGATTTTTCCTGATGAATGACCTGATTGACGAAAGAGCTCTACTGTTCAAATGTGTTGATAAATTTTATACTTTATATATATATATATATATATATATAAATATAAAATATATTTTAGTCATCGACATACAGACCTGTTTCGTTGTATCACAACTCATCAGTGCCGCTAGACTAACACCTCTCCCAAGCCGAGGATCGAACCTAGAACCGTCGTGATGACAGTCGGCAGTCCTACCCCCTTGACTACGGAATCGGTGGCCTAAATTAACCTGTCCGAACGATTATTTAAATAAACATTCGTCCGCTACTCGTAGAGGGCTCAAACGTTTGTTTGTAAACAAATCGCGAGCTTCGCATTATTTCAGCTAAATTAAGTAGCGAGTAAGATAATTTACGAGAGTGCTCTACCAAAGAGGGGAGCTTTATAAATATAAAATATATTTTAGTCATCGACATACAGACCTGTTTCGTTGTATCACAACTCATCAGTGCCGCTAGACTAACACCTCTCCCAAGCCGAGGATCGAACCTAGAACCGTCGTGATGACAGTCGGCAGTCCTACCCCCTTTAATTTAATACATATATACATATATATATATATATATATATATATATATATATATATATATATGTATATATGTATTAAAATGGTGATATATTAGGTTGGTGCAAGAATGATGTATGTTTCTTCTTAGCGTATATACTTGATAAAAACGACATATTTTTTTACCAAACATACAGTATATTTAATGAATTGCCTAGACCCGATTATAAGCTTTTAACTATATATCTAAATATGTTATTTATTAGTAACCATGATGTGTTGTTTTGGATTGTGAACAATGAAAATCCTGCTTAAACATCGCCTAGATTCTGCGTATATTTTAATAGCAGCACTATATAATATAGCCTGGTAAGGAGACGCCACGAACAATTAACTATATGGATTCATGCCCCTCTTTTTTTCAACTATTATAACTAGGATAAATACAGGTCTTAGGATATGTTAGGTGTTTCAGTTTACGTGTACGGACTAATATTTTAG
The DNA here is from genome assembly GCF_053919585.1 of Euprymna scolopes. NCBI lineage: Eukaryota > Metazoa > Mollusca > Cephalopoda > Sepiida > Sepiolidae > Euprymna > Euprymna scolopes. Next base: position 61,395,232 of record NC_136486.1, on the reverse strand, counting down.
CTGGTCTCCAGAAGATAGTCGGGATATTACACGGAAGGTGATCAGCACGGACAACCTGAGAAGGATTTGTTATCGAAAATCGTCGATCTATATGTTTGTGGCCCTGAATTTGTCATATATGTCTACTGTAGTCAGACCATAATAATAATTCTATTTCTGCCCTTATATTGTTTTATATTTCTTCATTTCTAGGTGGAAAAGCAGTTTTCAATGTTTACCCATAGCGGTTTAATTTTTTTTTTATCTTTAATATGAGTTACGTTTTTACCAACGCGTCTTTTTTCGTTTTTATTGCTTAACATTCTGTCATTGCAAAATTGTATTTTCATGAATCTCTTCTTATCGATGGTTAATTGAGTATATAAAGTAAATAAATAAGTTCAATCCAATCAAATATTTATTAATTTTATTTAAACTGAAGCAGGTTTTTTTAAGTCGAGGCCTCTCCAGACTAACTTTGTACGTAACGCAACTTGGGAAGACAGACGAGAAAAAACACTTGCTTACAGAAGGACGCCACAATAAACCGAACCACAAAAATAGATTGTACAACATAACCGCTGTTGTTGTATCACGTTGAAAATTATGTGGTTGATTTTAGGTGTCAGACTCATCACATAATTATAAAAATTGATTTGGCCTTAGCAGTCAAGCCAACAAAATCTTACCTTATTTTTTTCTGAAGAGCCGTTTATTGATCATCACATAAGATGGTCTATCAGGGGCTTCCGAGGGATCCTAACCGACTATTGTTTCACAGACTATAAAGTAGTAAGGGGGGCAATTGTTTAGACAATTCCCACTAAGGGTTCATTTCTGTAGTTAGAAAAACCTAAATATATGCATAAACTAAGAATGGACACCACAGATGAAAATAAATTATATACGACACCTACTTATATGATAGCATATGTTTTATGTATAGTACGCATCTACTAATTTCGTGAACACATATATTTAGTGCGTATAAAGCGTCTATTAATAATGATAACATGGAGTTGTGACTGACTTTTGGAAAAAAGATAAAGATATGCTAAGAAAAGCACGTTCTTATAAACAGTCTGACGCGTTATACCTGAATACAAAATACACGACTATGTCCACGGTTACTATGTCTCGTTGCCATATTTTCCTCCGCCAATACCGATTTATCCGACTCAATTCTCCCGTTATTTTATCTACTTCTGTAAACTAAAAATTAATGTCTAGCTTTCCCATCCGTTTATCACACTCCCATATCTTAATGTAAGCAAACACGAACGCGTATTACTGAGAAAGTAAATTTTGAGAGTTGCTTTAATTAAGACCCACGCAGTGACATATGAGCAGGAGTAATGGTTTTGAGCTAGAGAATACCAGACACTGTTTTCTTTTCAGTTCTATCAAATACACTATAAATAACTATGATACACTTCTTATATCAATAATGATGTATACCATTGCGTAAAAATTGATATATGCACGAATTCAATATTTTAGAACCTTTTTATGGCGTATTTATATATTTAGTAATATTTTGTTGACGTTTATACTTATTTTACATAAAAGCATCAAAGTATTATTATATATAAATTATATATTTATATTAAAAAATGAATTTTTAAAAATATATATTATTTACTAACCGTATTGTTACGTTATTGCCCTGCAGTGTATTTATTGGCTCTAGTTATTTGTTTCTTTTTTTAATATAGACATTTTGTTTTAATTTTTTTCACAGAAAGATAAACAGTCTATAATTATCTCCTATAGAGGCAGGCCCATTTTATTTACAAAATATTACGCTTACTTGTTTAAACAAAACGAAATATATCTGTAATGGAACAATGTGGAAGTATTCTGCCTTTTTTTCTATACAAACTCCACCGTTTCATTTGGGGTGTTAAAATATATTGATTCAGAAAACACAGTCAAATTACATTGGGGTACGTTGGTACTCAAATATAAATATTACATAAATTAAATGTCACTAGAACTAGTATGAAGGAAACTAACAACATTAATGAGTCTGTATTCCATTGTTATGTTTCTTATGAAACATCGACTTAGATCCAATCAACAACTTCACATCTAAAGCGTTCAAATCCGAATCACATATATCGGCTTTTCGGTGATTTCTCTGATTACCTGAAGCTACGAGGTATCTTCCTACAGCAAATATTATATCCAAAGAATTACCGATGTGTGATAAGGGATTTTTGCCCTGCCAAGTACAACATGGTTGTAATTAAGTCCAATACAAAGGAATTCTTGTTAGAACCTTCGCCTTACTATTCAAATTTTACATAGTTCCAACAGGCATTTGAAATCGTCAAGGCGTGTACGACGTAGCACAAATCTATTAATATAATCCTCGAATTACTTTTGAAACTTAATGAACAGTCGCGATTAATAAATATATATATATATAGAGAGAGAGAGAGAAAAAGAGAGAGAGAGGGTAGAGAGAGAGTGGGGGTAGAGAGAGAGTGGAGGTAGAGAGAGAGGGAGATAGAGAGAGGGAAAGAGAGGGAGAGAAAGAGAGATAGACAGACAGGAAGACAGAGGGATATTTAGACTTCAATAGGAAAATGTTGCTTTTTCATTTCACCAAACCTAGTTAAAGTGAAACCGTTCTCAAATATACGCATTGATCCAAAAACAATTTACATGTTCACACATGCAGCAAAATTATTCTCATTTCTATCTTTTTTTTTAAATTCTAATATACGATTCACTTTAATTCCCTTTCTTCTTTGCTGTAGACAAACGTCTGCACCCCCCCTTCTCGGAAAGCGTTGACCAAAATAATTCCACCTTGGCATAATGGTTCGAAAATATCTCACCTGAATGCACGTAAACATTGGTTACTTGGCAACGCTAGTTCTGATTAAGCGAGCGTAAAAGAAGTATTTTCCAGAACATTATTTGTAATGGAGTCGATCTAAAACGTAAAATATACGGCATTGAGTTCAGATTTTCCCCGACACAAAACAAGTTTATATTATACCTCAAGTCGCGAAGTATTAAAATGTGGTTTTGGCCTTCGGGACAAGATCAGAGTGTAGTATCTGTTCTTCGGATGCTGCACTCCAATTTCTTGTTCTCTGTCAGTGGAGGAGAAATCCTTCACGGCTGAGACAAATTTTATTTTTGTTCCTTTTCTCCACGATAAAAATACGACCCTGGTGTCTACCTCTGTCCCGTGGGGAGTCATTGTAAATAGGAACAATGGAAAAACAAATAAACACACATATTTATCTTACCGATTACATCTCTCTCAAACTAAAACTTACATTGCAATAATAATTATGAGTTGCAAAACCTTCTGCCGTCTGTTCCTATGCCTGTCTGGAATTGTTTCCACTTTTTTATCTCCATCTATTTTAGCCTGAGTGTTTTCCTAACCAGCTACTCTAATTTTTCCCCGTTAGGATGGAATATATTACTTTTTTCTATAAAACACATCAAAATTATAACGGTCGAAGCAGAACGTGAGTTATTCGTAATGTGTTCATCTACAATGCGTTGGAATTTGTACTAATTTAAACATGACATATAAGTCGGTAATGTTTTCACCTGAAATGCAGAAATTTTTTAAGATACCTAAACAACAAAAGCACTAAATTGTTTTACTTATTTCTCATATAGGAAAAAACTGGACAAGTACATTTTTACTTGGGTAGAATACTGTAAATTTTCGTTATTACTCCTCATATTATTGTGAAAACGGGCGAAGGAAACTGAAGGTATATTATGAGTCAATGACAGAAATGGCTGGAGCAGTTTACAATCTGAAAACTATATTATTTCATATATATTTTTAAGAGTGGATCGTATGGTGTAACTTTCAGATAATGTGTGAAAAAAGTTTATGATCTAAACAGTACTTATTTTACATATATTTTTAATAGGGGTCGCTATAAGGAGTCAGTCCCAGGAATGGCTTAAGAAATTTACGATCTAAAAATCACTTTCAGGCATGCAATTTCATAATGAATGAAAAATATGTATCTCATGATATATATATATATATATATATATATATATATATATATATATATATGTATGCATATACCAATAATTTCAAGTGTTTCCACATCATTTGTCATCATCCATACTTTAATTATTTTAAAACCCACCAATCGCACTCCTTGCTGATTCATTTCATTTTGTTACCACTATGGTAAACGTTGGCATGTTACATATTTCCATGAAATCGCATTACTTACATGTCAAAAAATAAGATTATCAAGAAAAGATTGTTGGTAGTAATTACTAACTGATTTTAAAGCCAATTTGATTAAATGTTAATCTCTAGAAAAAGTGATGTCATCCTATAATTCTAATTTTTGTAATAATATATCGTAAGCAGTTTTTTTTTAATTCACTGTGTGAATTATACTAATCATTCTATTGAAGGGCATTCTACCGTTTGCTTATGTGATGAGGTTTTCACCTAGCGTTCTACTAGTTATTATGTTGGAGTAGTACGGGGAAGATTAGCATTTTTATTGTTTTAATTAATATAAGTAATTCCTACACTGATCCTGTAACTAATGCTTTATCATATAATTCTTTAACATTTGTTTCGTTTAATTCCACGATAGTTGAATCTTAAAGGGTCTCTTAGACTATGTAATTAATCGCTTATCTCCGTGTAATCTATGTTATAAGCATCATTATTATGCAAATAGTCTCATTTTCTCTTGAAGTTATTTTCGATAATCTCGTGATGAACCTGTTTTTCAAATTATAGTATTATTTCACATATGTGCCTTTATATTGTCACTTGTATCAATAATTGATGATCGACAATCAACGATAATGTTCGTTTTAATTTTAATAAGAAAAATAAATGTATATTTCCAGATTTCCCGCTTGAAATAGTCTTTTGTTGTCAAATTCCTTTCTATGGATCATCAATAGCAATGACTGTTCTCTTTTTTCTGGAATTTGTATATTTCTAATTCTCTAGCGACACCCGCATAATCGTTTGTGTATTTCCAATACGCATGCTTAAAAAACTTTGAATAGCAACAACCATGTCTTGTCACAAAAGCATATGAGTATACCGTTCTTTGGAGAGACAGTTGATTATTGGAGTTCTTATAATTTCAGTTCCTTTCGGGGGAGGAAATGTTCTTTTTTATTTTTGTTTTATCTTAGTAGTCATAAACTGCTACGGACTGTCCGGGCATTCTAGATTTCCTGAATCTTGTATTTTACTATTATTTCTTTGTTCACGATTTAAAAAAAAAACTACAAAAGATTCATTGTTTTACAGTGATATTTCATACTGAAGACGGACTATATACACTTGTATTCCAGCAAAATTCCTATATATACTATTTATTTAAAAGAAAGTATACACTGGATGATAAATGCTAATCGGCAATTACATTAATTGATGATTAACTTGTTGCAATAAAATCATTTTTTAATTGTTTTATAAAGAAATATTCTTTAAACTTAATTATTATTCTTTTATTTTTATTATTTTCTTTACTGCTCTCCCTCGAGCCATGACTTTACCTTAATAAACAAAGTCTCTGGCAGCATAGAAACAGCGCTTTCCCTCGATACTAGTGCACAAGTGCATTTATTTGGTGACTTCAATGTCCACCACAGCAACTGGTTTGTTTTTCTACTTACACAGGCGCAGCTGGTACTACAACACCTAACTTCTCTATATCTCATTCCCTATCACAGATGGCTACGTTTCCAACCCGTTTCCCAGAGCAGCAAGGACAACACGCATTACTTCTAGATCTGTTTCTGACCACAGTTCCCGATTACTGTGTAAGGTATGCCCACAGCTCTCTTGGGAACGGCGATCATGCAGTGGTTACGTTTGAAATCGCCCTAAACTCTAGAGCCCAAACTGAAGAGTCATTGCTCAAAACAGCGAGATATTATAAAAACGCTGACTGGGATCTCATCAGGGACGCCCCATGGAAAAATATATTTTCACTTCCTGCTGAACATTGCGCAAATGAGACACCTAAATTGTTTAAAACGGCAATTGAAGCACATGTTCCCACACGCAAATTTTATAGTAATCCTCACTCTCCTCAATGGTTTACTTTTATCTTGTGCAGCTTCCATAGCGCCAAGGCGTACCGCGAATTTAAGTGACATAATTCCAGATAAAACAGACATAAATAACTGTAAGAAAGAAATAGCGACAGCTAAGAGAATTTACTGAATCCAGCAAAAATCGCATCGGAGCACGGAAATTAGGAACCCGTGACTTCTAGAAAATCTACAACAGTGTAGTAAATAATAGGCAATCAACAATTCCCCCACTATCCAACAATTATGAGTTAATTTTATCTGCAACGGAGAAGGCTAACATGCTTGACAGACGGTTTCCCTCCAACTCCACACTGGCCCTGCTAACCACCCCCTCCTGACTTTCCTTTGCGGACAGAGGCCATACAGCACGATCTGAAAATTACCCCTTCTCAGGTCCATGCTATCATAAGAAATCTTGACACTGCAAAAGCATGTGGACTAGATGTCATTCCGGCTGTGCTATTAAAAACGTGCGCCGCAAAAGTAACTCCAGTTCTCTCCAAACTTTACAACAAATGCCTTAATGAATGTTGCATTCCTGCCTGCTGGAAAACTGCTTCTGTAGTATCAGTTTTCAAGAATTCTGGCGAAAAAACTGACCCAGTATATCACCGCTCCATCGGTCTCCTCTTACTTTTCGCCAAAATATTTGAGACCATAATAAACAAAGCTCTAGTCCATCACCTTACAAATGCTAAACTTCTGACTGACCAACAATATGGATTAAGGCAAGGCCGTTTCACACCAGACATCCTAACTGTAATCTCAGAACGCATATGCCATTCAGTGGACAAAGTGAGGTAGGGTAGAGCGGTAGCTCTAGATGTATCTAAGGCTTTTGACAGGGTATGGCATGAGGGTCTTGTCAAGAAAATTAAATCATACAGTATCACTGGAAGAATACATAACATAATTAAATCCTCTTAGTGCCTCAGGGGTCTATCCTTGGACCTCTGTTATTCCTAATATTCATAAATGACCTCCATGACAAAATTGTTTATGAGATGGGTATATATGCTGACGACACCACGCTTTATAACAGACACGACAGGAAAAAAAAATGAACATATATCTAAAGAAATGACAAAAACACTAGAGGATAACGTCCGATCCGTAGTGGAATGTCGACAAAAATGGATGGTCACATGCAATGCTGCCAAGACTAAAGGTGTTTCCTTCAATAATTACAAGGAGCCTTCCCTACCACCAATAGAAATGACTGAATGAATCTTTATCTGAAATAACATCTTTTAAACTCCTCGGCCTAAGGTTCACAGTAAACATGAGTTGGAACAATTGCAATGAGAATAATGCCAGGACAGCTGCGAAGAAGAGAGGCCCTCTCTACCGTGATAGAAAGCTACTAATGCCCGAAAGTATCCTATACCTTTATAAGGCCACCATTCGCCTATGTATGGAGTATTGTTGTCATATTTGGCTGGTGCATCTGCCAGTAGTCTCTTGCTCCTAGACACCGTTCAATAGCGTATCGCCAATCTGATACGTCCTGAACAGTCATCTAAACTTCAGCCTTAGTCCCATCGACGAAATGTTGTATCCTTCTGCCTGTTCTACAAGGACTTTAAGGGTGGATTCTCTGACGAACTGCAAGCACTTGTTCCCCCTCGAGGTAAATACCCCCGACAACCCCATCAAGCAGCTTAATCCCACCCCTTCACGGTAGAGATGCTTAAATATAAGAAAGTCTTCCACCCCAGTAATTTCCTCCTCAGAATTATTTGACTTTGGAATTCCCTCCCGGATCCCTGCTACCCCAACTGTAATTACATGCAGAAGTCCAAGTGTAACGTGAACCGAAATCTTGCTGCCCAACTCCCTACACAGTAATCCTGATGCTTATGTTCCTGATAGTAGTCTCCCTACAACAAAGTGCTAATGTGTCTTGCATTGGGTGAACATGTAATTGAAAACAAATTATTTCATTGTTATCTAATTTATTTCACTTGATTAATAGTTAAAAAGCGTTGATTTTCAAACCGGAATTAAACTTTTTTTTATATTAAAGCCATGAAAGTGATTTCCTTTGTATGTATGAAAGTTACTTTCTGTTTTATTTCCATACACCAAGATAGGAATGATTGATACTTCCCTACATGTCACATGTCGTAGATTCTCGTAACACTTAAGGATATTTGCTTTATCTCAAATATGATTCGAGTGAAAAACGTCGGGAACCTGGAATTCATTCATCTCTGTGCTCATGTTCACATTTTAAGACTTTTTTTTTCACTATTTCAACTATTTTATTAATTATGCTATTTATTTTACAAAATCTACAATATCAACCCATAAAAATGAAATATTAGGTTGGTGCCAAAAATAACATCTTTTTTCATATATAGTTCAACGTCAAGACAACAACATTGTTTTTGCATCTTTTCATCTTTTTTCTCTACATTGACAGAGGCGGTTACAAGTTGTTTTATTTGTAAAGAATATCACGCTCCACTACTACCGTATATCTTAATTAGACAAAATGTAACAACTATTCTAGACTAATTGGATGATTTTTCTATAAATAACTCTACAAAAGACACTACACCTGGACATTTCCTTGCCTAAATCTAGGAAATATCCTGGTTTTACGTCTATCTTTTTTCCGGCAGTGTTCACAGTGCTGCTACAGTTATTTGTATTACAATATTTTATGCTATATTTTATTTCAGTTCTTTGCTTTACTTAGTTTTATTCCACATTTATCTTCTCTCTGTTATCTGCTTATGTGTATTTATAATAATAAAAGTAATACCAATCCTTCTTCATACTTAGTTAGTAGTGTTTTTGTTGCGCGATTATTCCTTGTTATCAGACGTGTCACTAGCGATGAATATAAACAAGCCTATGTTTGTCGACAAAAACTATATTTGATATTATAGACTACTAGCGTGAATGTTTAGTTGAGTTAAAATGTTTTACAAAGAGATAATTGTTAGGGACACATTTTATTATTGACTAAAAAGAAAAGACCTATTGTATTGTTGCCATGTCAATAAGTTGGTTTTATGTAACGAGGAAAAACAGAACATGCCTTAATATGCGCACGAAAATATATTGTATTATTAATTACTAGCTGTGCTACATGGCGTATCCCACTGTCATAATTTACTTAAAATACCTTGATTAAAGTTCAAAATCAAACCAACATTCACCGGCCTTTTTAATACTGAAATCTTGAATATCGACGTTCATTTTTTGACAACGTTAGAGTTATTATTAAAACCTTGATTGAGGTTCGATTTAATAATATATCTAATGCATGTGCGCTCCCCGCTCTCTCTTCTCTCTCTCTCTCTTTCTCTCTCTCTCTTTCTACTTATCTATATATATATTTAGTTCTCTCCTTTCCTTCCTCCTCGTACGGTCGACTAACATATTTAAAAGTAGGAACAAATATAACATATCAAATAGTAAATGTATTTAGACCAAACTATATCTGTCTCTCTCCGTCCCTCTCTCTCTCATACACAATCCCACATTACTCACTTTCCTTAGGGGTGAATGCCTGTAACGAAAGTAAGGAGGCAAAATGACAGAATACGTCTTTTTTGATTGCTTTCTCCCCATTAGTAACCGAAAGTCATACGTAAATAAATTAGTTACCATATATTTATTTTTGTTTCATGACTGTGGAAGTGCGAAATCCTGCATTCCTTTTAAATATTACTGAAAAGTAATATTGTTTTTAGTTGAATATATGATTCGATGAAATCGGTATCATCTTCTGTTTTTTTTTTTTTTTTGCTAACATGACAAAAATATTCGCTTATTTAGGCGAAATGCGTTTTATTATGTTACCTGTAGTAAAAAAAAATATTATGCCTGAACTCACAGTCACTAATTTTAATATAAAATTTATGCGCATGTAAGAAGCCAATTCCATTGTATAGATCATTTACTTCGAGTAATAATCTGTAATAAATGTACCTATTTACTATGCCTCCCCACGGGACAGAATTAGACACCAGGGTCGTTTTTTAACGTGGAGAAAAATAAGAAAAATAAAAAAAAATCTCTGTCGTGAGGGACTGATCCTCCACCGAAAGAGAACAAGAAATGGAAGTGCAGCATCTCAAGAACAGATACTACACTTTTATAGTTGACTCATCTTTGTCTGTTTGGGAATGTTCGCTTTTTTAGAGTGCCGCAACATATTCTTTTATCGCTATCATTATAAAAATCGGAATTATTATAACGTATAATGTATATCTTAGAATATTATTTTTATTGTGTAATCATCAAGGTACTTCCCTTCATTTATGTATATTAGGGATAATAAAGGTCCAAGGATAGAATCCCGCGGAACTTCCGCATGCATATGATATTGTTTAAACGTACGGCCATCGAGGGCAACCTTGATTCTTCTCTTACTTAAGAAGGATTTAATTATGTTAGGTACTCGTCCAGCGATGCCATGTGATCTTATTTTCCTGTAAAGACAATTGAACCATATCCTATCAAAAGCCTTAGATATATCTAACCCTACCACTTCACTTCCCCCCGCTTTGTCCAGTGAATGGTAAATACGTTCATAGATTACACTTAGAATACCTGCTGTAGAACGGGTTTGCCTAAATCCATATTGTTTGTCGGTCAGAATTTAGAAGCCGTAAACTGATAGAATAGAGCTTGTTTAATTATGGTGTCATATATTTTGGCGGCAAGGGGGAGGAGTATAATGCGGTGATAATATAATGGATAACCCTTTCACCAGAGTGCTTGAGAACTGGTACCACAGAAGCAGTTTATCGCAGTCAGAAAAGCATGATTCATTAGAGAATTCGTTGTAAAGTTTAGAGTATACTGGAGCAACATCGGCGGAGCATTTGGTCATAGCACAGCAGGTCTGATAGCGGGGCAACATGCTTTGGAGCTGTGTAGTTTTTGTTTTTAATTATATCATGCACCTAAGAAGGGGTGACTTCCAGATCATCTAGTGTGGCGCCTGTCCGCAAGGGAAAATTAGAGAGAGAGAGAGAGAGAGAGAGGTGTTGTGGGTCAAATGTAGATATTGAGGCAAACGGATTAGCAAACATGTAAGCCTTCTTATTTTCTGTGCAAACAACCTCGGGTTTATTTGATAGTGGGAAGATTGTAGATTGTCCATCATTTAGTACACTGTTAAGAAATTTCCAAAAATAACGGGGTCCTAATTTATGTGCTCCGGTGGTTTCAGTATATTCCCACTTAGTTGTCGATATGTGTATCTAAAAATTTCTTCTAGCTTCTATAAAATTCTGTCTGTTTAATCTGGACTTGTGCCGGATAAATCAGTAGTACGCATGCTGCTTTTGAGCAATGGCAGCTGCACAAGTAGATTTAAACCATTGAGAGGTGGGGGTGCTACAGCACTTGCGCGTATGAACATGCGCTTCACTTGCCGTTATGAACCATTCAGTTGTCTCATTTTCGCACTGTTTAGCGGGAAGAGAACGATATTTCCCCATGGGTAAACTCTGACTAGTTCCCTAATCGCTTCCCAGTCAGCCGTTTTATAATACCTCGTTGTTTTGAACAATAACTTTTAAGTTTGTGTCGAGTATTTAGAGCGATTTCTATCAGTATCACAGCGTGGTCAGCATTTCGGAGGGGATTGTGGGCATTCGTTACAAAATCATCGAGAACTTTAGTCAGAAATAGATCGCGAAGTGAGGCATGTTGATCTTGTTCGTTTGACAAACGTGTCGGAAATGTAACCGTCTGTGATAGGGAATGAGATATATAGAGTATGTGTCGTGCAACAAGTTATGTATGCGTAAATAAAGATTCCAAGTAAATTATTGTGGTGGACATTAACTTCACCAAATACATGTACTGCTGCGCAAGTATTGAGAGGGATGCTGTATTTATGCTGTCAGATACTTTGCTTGTTAAGATACAGTCCTTGGTCGAAAGAAAGCGGTAGAGAAAATGCAATTAGCTAATGTTATATTCCATATTAAGTCTTATGCAAATAAAGACCTGGTCGTCTGATTCCTGTTTTGTTTCTTTAGTCAAAGAGGTGGTTGTTTTGAATATAGGCTTAAAGTCTGTGCATATGTATGTCTGAGTCTCTAGGGCAGAGTGGGAGATAGCCAAGTATGTTATACTGGTTAGCAGGAATAAAGAAATGTAAATTAGTTTCACTTAATGAGAAGATATCCCGGGTGTTTGCCTGGCGAAATTATTCTACGTTACCTAAATTAGTTCTAAGCCCGCAAGTAGTCGTGAATGCAGCCTCAAGGAAGAGGCAAATTGGTTTTGTTTGAGTTTAAGATTGTTTTAATCGTAACTTTTTTTTAAATATTGAACTCTCATTTTATTTTATTTAAAGGGTTCAGTAACAGTGCGACGTACTGGACAAGTTGTTCTGCAGAATACCAAGCATTCAACACACGTATACCATCTTCATCTCCAGGACTGTGCTTAATTACATCCATTCTGTAAATAAGCATTTGACAAAATAGCTGTTATTTTCAATCGGTATCAGAATATTTTGCTTTACATAACAACACCTTACATCTGATTATATAGCCATATACATCATATATGACACTGATATTTTACGAAACTTCATGGATTATCATTAGGTTAAGCAGTAATAGTAAAATCATCTAAAATCATACATTGTTACCAGTAGGGGGTTATAATGCCAGCACGAGTATTGTATTTCTAAAGACTTATTTCCCCTTCGATATATATAGTGAAAAACGTCAATACAGTTTCATGATATTTTTGTATTAAAAGAAGACTATCTTAAAACCTCAATGAGTCAGCACTTACTATCGCGCAATCGGTTATTTCTATGGAGAATTGTATGTTAAACTCACTAAATTTTATATTTAACATTACATTGATTTATTTAATAACATATCAACTACTTTATATGCGAAAAATAAAATAATGACGGAACCTTATTTGTTGGATATAATTACAAATCTTTGAGTGAATGGAATCATTCTATGAAGTAAAATTCCATATTTTCATGATTGTTAATCCTTGTGTCAATTGTTTTCTTATTGTCAAATCGAGCCAGTTTTATTTGATGGTTTTCGTTAACATTTATTCTATCAAAATAACCAACGGATATTTATTAAAGATATTGAAGCCTATGACATCGATGGTGTTTAAATAAGGATCACTATTATTAGCAAGATAGATCCTACACGTTCCAATAGTCTACGAAAACATATGGACTCAAGTGAAATTAATATTTTAGTGGAATTTGCTTCAAAATATTATGTATTTGATCACTAATAAGCTAAAACGAGTCGAATCTGGCAAAGCACACCCAAAATATACAAGTAGAGTAGAATCTATTCCTTCCGTTAAAGATGGTTAAATTATGGTTCATATTAGACACCGAAATGCAACATTAAATACGTATATTCTTCTATTAGACGAAATTCAGTTGTAAGACAGTTGAAGAAATTAAAACAAAAAGACTCGGTAACTAGAAAGAGTTTACCATAAACGTGTATTTTTTAAAAAAATATTTCTATATAGGAAATACCTTATAATGTCTTTAAAACTGTAGATTTTTATCTTCATGATAGGTCCATGAAATCACTGCTTAATGGGCATAAATCCTAAACTGATGTGTCTCCGGGAAATATTCTGTGTCCTCTGTTTTCTGATCTTCATAAATAATATGCAAAAACGACACATGTGTCTTTTGGAAATGCTTCTTTAAACAGCAACCACTAAAACCTTTTCGATTCTCTCTTCCGACTAAAAGCCCGTGATTCAATTAGGAAGTAGGTAGTTTTAATGCGTCGAAAACAAAGATACTTTCTTTTCATAATCAAACCGTTCATCCATACTTGGCCAGAACAAAAATGAATGGTTCTTGTCCTGAGAAAGCCTCACACATTGGCAAGTTTCTAGAACTCACTTTAACTTTTGCCCCCAGATGGCATACATAAAAGCTGCAGAGAAAACTCAGATTTTGTCGGTTTAGAAGAATCTAACTCCTGTCGCAATTTCTGCTTGTATAAGAGGCAAATCTATCCTAATATGAATTGCTTTTATCATTTCTAAGTATTAAAAGCTCATTGTGCTTTCTCACGATTGACAAGGTAACCAACGATTTTGCTCTCTAGTGGTGCATGTTTTATTGTCTTTTACACTAGATAATTGTCAAATAAGACACGTTGCGCGTCTTTATTTAATCTGACATTATTTTCCTTGTAGAATATCGGCTGCGATAAAAGCTAAGTATTTGTTCATAAGATCTTTACATCAAATAGACTTTCAGCTACAACTGTCAGTATTTTACATTTTTATCTCCCCATACTTATACCTTAATGAAATTTCCATGGACACATTTTCTTTCCTATAACCATCTGTCTATTGGAGAAACAGCGTTGGGATGCTACTGAACTGACTACAGTGTTGTCATTTTAAAGTCATATGTGAACAATCGTTTTATGAATTGTTCTCTTAAAATAAATAATTCTGCGAAACCTACACAATCTATACAAACCATCACAATGTTTACTTACTGTCCACCTGGCACTCATTAACCGTTGTTATAATGTTGCACCTTGATCAGTTCTGACTATTATTAAAGAGAATCCTTTACACGCAGGGACACTTGGTGATCATCTTATTTGTATGCTTACGTGACGCTGACGGAATTCCATTAATCAGAGGTGAACCCTAATATTATATCCCGCGTGGCTACCACAAAACAATGTCCTTCCATACAAATCGATGCCAATTCCAAATGTGAAAAGCTATTATATATTATTTAATTAATAGTAGTGCCAACCGACAGATTTATACGTGGTATTTATCATTTTGCAGGAGCGTTTAGCATTGAAATGCGTACAAATAAATATTTCTGTATATAATTATTGAAATGTGATGGTCAAATAAATCATAGATATAGTATATTTTTAAAAAAACAATACATGTGTATATTATATAATGGTATAACTTCATATTTTTTTTACATATTTTTGGGTAAACTATAACTGTATTTTTTTTTCTACATTTTTACAATGTTTATATTTGTATTAGTCACTATTAAGCCTCTTTATATCAATCTTCTATCAGTCAAAAAACTCCCATCATTTTTCATCTTATGATGCGTCCATGGGGAATAAACGTATAACAAACACGTTTATCTACAAATAACAAATAGAAATACCCGTTTTCGCAATACCCTTTGTCGTTACATAACTTTACTTTAACAAATAAGTGTTGATAATTTTAAAACAGGAAATAACAAAATGTGAACTATAATTCGAACGAAAAAGGACATATATACTGAAAGAAGAATACAACTGCATTTATGTGCTTTATTAAACGTTTCCTTATATCTATGGCCAGATTTTGGCGTGAACAAATAACAAAATATAAATGAATATAAATAATTGATCGATTCGTTTGTGTGAGTAACGAACATAGATTATATTAGGTCATACACAAAAAATGTGTAAAAACAGAATTTTTGTGTATGACCTCATGTAATAAATTATTTGTCGGTTATTTCGCATGTTTATAAAATAGAAATCTATAAGTTAGTGAATGGATAAAATATACATAGATTTTACTACGTATTTTAATATTTAATTGTCTGTATCATTTTTCCTTCTACATATTTCTATATTCTTTGTTTCTTTTTCACAAATAAAGGTAAAATGGCTAACTGACGATGGGAAATAAGTTGCCGCTTTAACAAACTGCTATATATTCAGCGATGTTCTTTAATACTGGGCGAGTTTGGAATATTTACTTTCTTGTCGAGTGGACAAGGCGCAACAAGAATTTGTATGCATTGCACTTAAATATGACCACATCGAAATCAGTTGTTAAGCAGTAATGTAGAGTTGGTTTCAACAATGGTTAGTTCTGGGAAAGACACTCTGCTGATGCAATTATTGTTTAGATTTAAGAGCACAGTGAATGAAAGAAAACTATTAAAATTTGTTATAGCTAGATGTATTTTTGTTATGACTGCGTTATAGGTGCAAGAGATTCAGAGTCAATCGGGAACCATCCATGCAATAACAAAAAAAACTAGTGGCAGACTAGCACATGAGGAAAAGAGGTTCTGGGAGAGAACACCCCCTTTCAGTCTAGAAGGCCGTTGTATATTCAGATAACATAAGAAACTGTGTGCTCTGATCAATAGCCCCCTCCCCTCGATTAAACTTTGTAATAATTAAGAAGTTTGGAAGGATATGACATATGTACTAGAACATTATATGATTATATAATTTTAACATGTAAAAACATAAATAATAGAGTATGTGTTGTAAAATAAATAACTTCGATATGCTATACATTGTTTCAGTTAATAAACCGAATGAATTGGTAAGTGTTTGTAACCAAGATTATTTGTGCTTGAATACTCTTTACTGTCGCTAGAGTTTAGAATGGGAATGGGTTGCAAATGTATCCAAGTAAAATTTCTGCGCCCTAATTATAACTATTTAAAACAGGGTGAAGAGAGTTACATTATTTTCGACAAATATACACGATTCAAATAAACAGAAATAAAGCTAAGGGATATTAAATTCACAAGATATATATATATATATATATATATATATATATATAGTAATTTAAAAAATATATATGGCGATAAAGATACACTGAATATTCCGCGTTTCATCCACTCTAGGACTCTTCAGGCTTATGCGCGGATTCTGTGGTTGTTTATCGTGTTTATATGTTAATCTTCTATTGAGATTTAAGTTAGCCAATTCGCTTTCTAGTATCTGATTAGCTAACTAAAATCTCAATAGAGATGAACATATAAAAACGATAAACAACCACAGAATTCGCGCATAAACCTGAAGAGTCCTAGAGTGGATGAAACGCGGAATATTCAGTGTAGCTTTATCGTCATATATATTTTATAAATTACTAACTAGCTCTACCTAGTATTGAGCACTTTTGAAGTAAATACTTAAAGTTTACGCATAAATCTATACTTCCGTATATTAATTTTATGTGAGCAAATTAAGTAGTTATATATATATATATATATATATATATATATATATATATATATATATATACATATGTGTCTGTGTATGTGTGTGTATGTGCGTGCGTGTGTATGGACTGGGTATGTTATTTTTTTTGTTAATTGACCATAATCTTATATTAATTAAATACCCGTTGCTTATTACAAGTTGAGTAATATAAAATTAGAAAAGTAAACCACATTCCAATATAAAATTTAAAGAAATTGAGAGATTACACATATATACTATGTATTTGTATATATGTGTATATAATATATATATGTATATCTGTATATATATATATATATATATATATATATATATATATATATATATATATATATGCATATTACATGTTTACCGTGTTTTATCAATTCTATTAATATATCATCAGTGTGGGTTTCCGAGCAACAGAGTTGTGGCGGAACCTAATACTTAGAAATCGGCGGGAGAGTCCATTTATATATATATATATATATATATATATATATATATATATATATATATATATATGCTCTGTACCCGGCCACGCGTTGCTGCGGCTCAGTTTGTTAAAATGGAACACATTCCTCAAGAAAAATTGCATTTTGTTCATTTATTTACTTTTATTATTTTTTGCATTTTTTTTATCTTGTTATTTTTATCAAAAAAAAAGATTAATTTTTTACCATAAATTGTTAGGTGAAAGGTTTTTTTCAGGAAAACTTGCACTTTTTTTCAATAAATTTTGCAGCAAACGTTTCTCTTTGAAAACGGATTTTTTATTATAAAAAGAACATATTAATGCTTTACATGAACACTGTAAATAGTTATCTGAATGTAGAGAAAAATTTGATTCTTTTTTCATGAGAATGTACAAATTATTTTTTTAACATATGTCTAGAAATAAACAGAAAAATACTTCTATCATTAATTATACAAAAATATAAATAAACTGTTGATTTAGTGTTTCAACATTATGCTTATAAATTACAATAAAACTTGCTGAGTATGCGCTGTTGTACGGTTGTTGTAAAAATGGAACGGAAACTTAAATTTCGCTCCGTTTAAATCTTTCTTAATTTTTTAATTGTGCCCACCAAACGAATATAATCAAAACAGTAACATTCAACAATTTTACTTTATGTATATAAAACACAAAATATTTAAAAAAAATTAATAAGGAAAGGGAAATAATTCCATTTTTAAACGAAAAAGTCAGTTTGGTATATGTTTTTATTATTTTTTAGATAAGTCCAGCTTACCATTCACATTGGAAATGTCGACATCTATAGGTTGTTGGGTACGTTTACAACGAATAATCACTCCAATCTAATAGATGTATCAGAATTTTTGTAGGAATTTTTGACACCCCTATCACGAAACTGCTAATAAAATATAAAAAAACTCGTAATTTCGCTTTTAAAAGTGGGTTGTTTATTTTCTTATACTTCCAAAATAAACTATTAAAGTTTTTTTTAAAAGTAATAGAAACATTTTTTTTATTTAAAAAAAAAACAGTAATGAATTTTACGAACTCAATATTTTTCAATTTTTAAACTTTAAAAATCTATCAAAAATTTTCTATTGATTCTATTTTACGATATTTTGAGGATCAATGTGAAATTGTATGCTCTTTCCAATAAACCGAATATAATATTTTAGAGGCACGTTTTTTTTTAAATTCACGCCCTCCCCTATTTTCAAGTGTCTATTAAAAAATAAGTAACTAATTTACTCACCAAAGCTTTATATATCACAAATTAAAGAGAAAATGCCAATAAATAATATATTCAAATTTAAAACAAAAAAAGTAGTTTTTTTAGAAATGTACCTGTAAAGTTCGAAGTTATTTTAGACCACGTTGTTTGTTTTTTCTTTTGTTTTTTTTAATGAAACCTTGATCCTTGCTCCTTTAATTGAAAAAAGAATTAGGGCGTGAATTACATTTTTCGAGTAGTCATAAGCTTGGAAAGACAGGGGGTCGAATAATTCACGCCTCTCATTTTGAAATGTTTATTAAAAAGTAAATAATTAATTTACTCACCAAAGTGTTATATACCACAAATTAAGAGAAAAGGTCAATAAATCATATATTCAATTTTAAAACAAAAAAGTAGTGTTTATAGAAATTTACCAGTAAAGTCCGAAGTTTAAAACCTTTTTAAAAAAAAAAACACGTTGTTTGTTTTTTTTGTTTTTTTTTATGAAACTTTGGTCCTTGCTCCTTAAATGTAAAAACGTAGGGCTTGAGTTACATTTTACGAGGAGTTATAAGCTTGGAAGGACGGGGTGGAATTATTCACTATTTTTCACGAAATTTCTGACACACCTACCAATCTACCCATGTTAGAACGGCTTTCGGAATAGACACCCCTAACCTTGCCAGCATACCCGAAAAGCTATAAAAGTTGACGTGTCGAATGTGAAAGATTACTTGGTCGTGATATAAAACATGTACCGAATTTAAAAGGGAACGAAATTAAAATTTCCGTTCCATTTTTACAACAACCGTAAAGCAGAGCCTTTCATGCAAATTTTACCTAAGTTACTGTATTAATGCTATTTTTTAAGCAAAAAAAATATATTTAGGTTTGGCTATAAATTCCTAAACTCATTTCAGCCTAAATAATTTAGGTGACTGAAATAGGAATCTCATTGAATCTTTAATTTCTTGAATAGTATGCGAGAAATTCATTTTTCTTCGAGTTATATCGAATTCATCAATACGGATTTTAGGGGCGTTTTTCGGAATATTCCTGTAAAAATTATTTTTTATTGTTACAAATTACTATGCTTTATTCATATAAAAAAAGCAAAAATAAATTCTTGCGTTTTTTATTTACTACTGAAACCCATTACTTTAGTAAAGATAAGTAAATCCAAGCAAAGACCATATGTGGGGTTAAATCCACATATAAGACCTTGGTCACTGTAGGGGGGGCCCTTCATACCAATTACCACTATCCAGCTCCCCTACTCCCCGGGAAGTTGGTCCCCATTTCCCCTGCACTCCTCACATTAAAAATCGGCCTTTTGCCTTATTTTCTCGGTGGGGGGGGGCAAATAAATACCTTGCCTTTTTTCTGGTGTTCTTGGCCTTCGGGCCGGGATCAAAGTGTACTATCTGTTCTGCAGATGCTGCACTGAAGATAATTTGTATCAGTCAATGGAGGAGGAACCCTCTATACTGGGACAATTATTATTTTTGGTAACCAGAGTGCCCCCTTTTTGCCTACTTTTAGGGGAGCTGGTTTTTACCCCACATTAAAAACGGCCTTGTGCCTAATTTGCTTTGGTGGGGAAGCAAAAAAATACATTAAATAAATAGAAAAGAGGGGTGTTAATATGAATATCGATACACAAAACAAAAATCGAATTCATAGGAGTATAGATAGAGAGGTAGATAGATATAATCTGTGTGAATTGAGTGTCTGTTTCGCTCTTTGCTACCTATGCACGCGTTAGCACATGTGGATCACATTTAGAGTTTTGCGTGGAATCTTAAATGGACTGGCGTCGCACGGTAGGTAATTCGCCGGTCATCGGTCGCCATGAAAGACAACTAATTGTCTTGGGATTGCATCCGCAATTGTATTCAGCACTCTTGCGGAGACAAGTGCTGCTGGGATACTCTTACTTTCCACATAAATTTAAATAATAAATTTACCCATGTATCGCATCTATCTACTTCGGACACTTAAATAGTATTGTGAATACGAGGATTTCATCGTTGTATAATCGGGTTATGAAGAAAGTTAAAGAATTTTAAGAAGTTTATAATTACTTGATATAAATATTTATGTGATTATGGTCTCAATTTAGTCTCAGAAGACAGAGCACACAAGAGGGAATACACGGGAGCCGGTTGCATAAAACTCATCTTTTTTTTTATTTTCTTTGCGCCAGTACTGCCAAAATCAAAACGCAAAGAGGCCGGAAAGGATATAAACAACAATAAGCTAAGCTTGGTGCAGATAAAAAACGTGTTATTCACAAATAATATCCGATATTTTACTTACAAAATCTATACATCGGTTAAGTTGCTGCTCTAACGATATGTAAACGTAATTACTCCGTATAATTACGTCAGTTTATTAAATAAAAGTTGTATTTCTAAATAATATGAATTATAATTTTCATGTAACATTTTAAAATTATTGAATTATTTGGTTTGTGTGTGTGGGGGGTGCGTGCGCGCGTGAAAGCAATACTTATATATTTTCCACCAAAAAAGAAGCGAAGCATGAAATTATAAAACTTAAGGTTCATACAATAAATATCGTGTTACATAGAAGTATTTACTCATCAGTTTCTTAAGGACATAATAAATCATTATACACGCATCTTGTATATATATATATATATATATATATATATATATATATATATATATATATATATATATATATATATATATATGGCATCGTGATTACAACGGAGGAAAAATGAATATTTAAAAAAATATAGCCAATAGTACCTGTTTTTTTTATACACTTCGTTTATTATTTAACAGGTTCATATTCTATTTCTCAATCATTATGAACTTACTCTAACTGAACCCAGCTGAAGTGTTTGAAGAAACACACCTTTAAACCACAATTCACAACATAAGTGAAACGTTTAAATAACTTCTTTAAACCGCCTTTTATCAGGAAAGTGTTATAAAGTGTTAAAATCTCCCGAATCACATCATAAATATTCAATAACTAGCATGTTAACCGGCGTTTCCCGGAGGTAGCATGCGTAAGAAAAGGTACCCCGCGTAAAATAATTAAAGTATGGATGTTGCTTTTGTAGCCCAAATACCAACCCATGCTAGGAACGGCGTTCGGAATAGACATCCCTCATCTCCCTAGGTTTAGAACGGCTTTCGGAATAGACACCAATTTTGTGTGCGGATGTCAAAAAATGTGCCCGTAATATAACTTTGTTAAACGCTGTCTGTATTCTCACGCGCAAATACTTTGAACGCAAAACAATCTCTGGTTGTAGTGGCGGTCGGCCGTGCCTTTAAATTTGGAAGCCATGTTATGGTTCAGGGTATGGTATTTATTTTGGCAAGAGTGAAGTTTAGGTGGGAAAATACTCTCGAATCGCGTATCACTTTAAACGGACTAAGTTACTGTAGTCATTTGTGCGTTACAATCTAAAAATGTTAAAAGCTATTGAAAAATGAAACACTATAAAAAGTACGTTTTCTTTAAATAATAAAACATTAATATGTTTAGACAATATATAAAGAAGTTTGTTTATATTTTTGAACTAATATAAGAATACTAACATTATAAACGATGTAACTCTTTTTAAATTTTATTTTAAAACAACAGAAACAGAAATATTTTATAATTTTGAAAAATAATTTGATCGCAGATATTTTTCACTGTATATACCTATAAGAAAACAAAAGTATGGGAAATCTGGCACAAACAAGTTATTTAGGAGTGTGACATATAGGCAATTAAAATAAAAACAGAACATTAGTTATAAGATTTTAACGTACACACAAATAGTTCTCAATATCTATCTATCTAAAAATATATATAAATATATATATGTAGTCATCGACATACAGTCCTATTTCGTTGTATCACAACTCATCAGTGCCGCTATACTAGCATCTCTCCCAAGCAAAGGATTGAACCTAGAACCGTCGTTTTGACAGTCGGCAGTTCTCCCACTCGACCACAGAAGCGACGCCCGCGAATTACTCGTCGGAATGTCTATTTAAATAGACATCCGCCACCACTTTTACAGTGCTCAAACCGGCTGTTTGTAAACAAACAAACAACGAGCTTCGCATTTTTCAGCCAATTAAGTAGCAGGTGAGATTATTTACGACAGTGCTCTACCCAAAGAGGGAGGCTTAAATATATTTGTAGTCATCGACATACAGTTATGTTTCGTTGTATCACAACTGATCAGTGCCACTAGACTAGCATCGCTCCCAAGCCAATATATATATATATATATATATATATATATATATATATATATATATATATATATGTATGTATATATATATATATATAATAAGGAAAATACAATTGCATTTTACGTTTTCACCTATTTGTGGTTAATATTGGTCATTACCCGGGCGAGCCATCAGATTATTAAAATGGTATCGAGTACCTTTTCCGGCGCCAAAAATTACCCTTACTAGCCAGGCCCGAACGTGTATCGCTAAGAGGAAAATGTGATGAAATAAAAGGCACCACTAAAGTCGCATAGCTCACAGTGAACTTCTGAGGTTACGGATCTTAAAAATAACACCTTTAAAATCTATCGGGCGGAGTGAATGATTTTCCGAACCAAATACAATTATTACAAAATTTAAGCCCCGTTACGATAATAACAACGCTTTTCTTCTTCTTCTTCTTCTTCTTCTTTTTCTTCTTCCTCTTCTTCTTCTTCTTCTTCTCTCTCTCTCTTTCTCTCTCTCTCAAGCGGCTACCGGATTGCACTAGGGAATCACCACACTCTTCAGCACGTTCAGGTATATTTTTGTGTTTACTTTCCAGCTGACTTCGAAGACGTGTGGTGGCATGATGTGGTCCTCAGTTGGAACCTCGCGAAATATTATAATCATGGTTGACAACTTCATTGATCTGTGCCCCCAAGCGTTGAAACGCCCGGATTTGCATGTTTAGCATACTGGCAATGGTCCTGTTATTATAAAGTTGATTAGTAGAGATAATGGGTTGTACAGTTGCGCATCACCGATCTCGTCTATTTAACACTGTCTAATTTTTAGACATGATAGACGGTTCCTGTAGCTCTTTGAATGTGTACACAACTGGGCAAATACTAGATCGTCTGAAACAATAAACAAAAGAAAACAGTTTTTTTTTTTATTGTAAGGAAACGGAATTATGTCGTATTTTCCAATACCATAATTGTATAATTTCACTCGGTAAATGTTTGCTTTTAAAAACATCAATAATCCGTCTAGATAGGGACAGTGTTTCTGTTTCTAAAATCGAACATTTAAATAAGTTTCGTTTTTTTCATGAAATAATTGTATTATAATCATTGTATTATAATAATTGTATTATAATCATTGTATTATAATCATTGTATTATAATCATTGTATTATTGTCATTGTATTAAAATCATTATATTATAATCATTGTATTATAATCATTGTATTATAATCATTGTATTATAATCATTGTATTAAAATCATTGTATTATAATCATTGTATTATAATCATTGTATTATAATCAGTGTATTATTGTCATTGTATTAAAATCATTATATTATCATTATTTTATAATCATTGTATTATAATCATTGTATTAAAATGATTGTATTATAATCATTGTATTATAATAATTGTATTATTGTCATTGTATTAAAATCATTATATTATAATCATTATATAATATAATCATTGTATAAAAATCATTGAATTAAAATCATTGTATTATAATTATTGTATTATAATCATTGTTTTATAATCATTGTATTTAAATCACTGTATTATAACCATTGTATTAAAATCATTGTATTATAATCTTTGTATTAAAATAATTGTATTATAATCATTGTATTATAATCATTGTATTAAAATCATTTTATTATAATCATTGTATTAAAATCATTTTATTATAATCATTGTATTAAAATCAGTCTTTTGTAATCATTGTATTAAAATCATTTTATTATAATCATTGTATTAAAATCATTCTATTATAATCATTGTATTATAATCATTCTATTAAAATCATTGTATAATAATCATTGTATTATAATCATTGTATTTTAATCATTTTATTATAATCATTTTATTATAATCATTTTATTATAATCATTGTATTAAAATCATTGTATTATAATCATTTTATTATAATCATTGTATCAAACTGGCTTAAAATTATTTCTCACAAATGTTCTCTTTTCAGATCTCCATTCATGTTACTGCCACTCATTGGACAATTTTATTGAATTCTATCAATCTTTTATTAACTACATTGGCTAAGTATCATTATGGTAAGTATTTATTTGATTTAAATTTTTAATGAATTTAAGAACATCATTTGCCTTTCTTACATGTGTTTGTGTTCCGAAATCTAAACCTATTGCGTATTGCTCGTATAGCATTAAATACATTATCGAACAGATCTAAAGAAAAGTGGAGTTGTCTATTTACTATAAAACCAGGAGACATCTCAGCGTTACATCGTTGTAAAATACGCTTGATCATTATGTACGCAGATTTTGTATTTTAACTTTTCGTATTATAAAGGCAGTACACTATTTATTCTTCTATTTCATACAATATATATTAGTGGCCTGCAACTTAGCGTTAATCAGTCATGAAATACTCGTAAAGATGCTATTAACATTAATTCGGATTTAAAATTAATTATTGGAGACACAATATACATTAATGATTTCCAAAATTAAAAAAAATATATATGTGTGCCATCAGAAAGAATCCAAACGAAAATATTTAGCATTATATTTTAAGCCACTACAATTTGAGCTATTTACTGACCGCTGGGAAAACAGAAAAAAAGTAAACCGACTTTTACCTACAGTGTATATTTCCGGATACAAGGTTTATTTGATCTCCACACGGCAATGTAATCTTTGGCAAGATTGACCGCTTAGAATCTATTTGCACCGGCCAAAATGAGATGGAGTTCGTTTCGCAGGACAAATTTACCATACATAAAGTTTCAAGTCGGTATTTTAATTCTAGCAAATTTCGTATTTATTCATCTAAAGGTAATTCTCTATTGAAGATGATCCAATACAGGCTGATGATCGCAAAATTGAAACTAAAACGTTTAATGCTCAAGCCTTAGTCGCTATAATCCTCTCTAGAGTTGTTAACGTTTGAGCTACCGACAGATAAAGACAAAGATTTGGAAACTTACTCGAGTTCCAGCTATGAATGATATATATCACACATTCGCAACAATAAGAGGAAGTTAAACTAGTTGATTCTTTTTTTTTTAATTTTGAACTCGAAAATGATATTTTTCAGATAAAAACAAAATTGAAATTCATCCACAAGTTCCAGTCATCTATATATTAAGTTTCAAGTATGTAGACAAAAAATTCAGAGAGAAGTACGATATAGATTTTCCGCAAGCACAAAGAAATAACCTCACTTATATATATGAATATATATATATTTATATATATATATATATATATGTGTGTGTGTGTGTGCACCTTTGTGTGTGTACTTGTGTGCTTAAATATTTTACCAACAAATGCTAAGGAATTATGCATAATGCAAGATAATATGTATGAATTTAACTGAATAGGTTAGTAAAATGGAGCAATTTATACACTTAAAAACAAAAAGTAATTAATAAAAGTTCGTTTATCTATAAATATAAAGATTAGTTAATATTTATTTAGTCGCGCGCATATCCCTGACTGAGTATATTCAGAAGTGTGCTTTAATTATTTATACATAAGCAAGAAGGCTTTTTATACCCATGTAAATGCGAGGAAACAAAACCCTCATAGATTAGGATAAGTGATGAGGAACGATTAGATAATATTATTTTTTGATTTATTAATCAAATTAATAAATGCGAACGTTATCACTTCTATATAGCCATTACATTAGATTCATATAATTTACATCAATAATATTTAAAATATTATCTATAAAGTACAAAAAACAGAAATTAAAAAGGACAAGTTTGGGATTTGGAGTACAATTATATATATAAATATATATATATATATACATATATATATGCATATATATACATATATATGCATATATATATGCATATATACATATGTGTACATATATACATATATATATATACATATATATGCATATATATGTACATATATATACATATATATGCATATATACATATATATACACATATATACATATACATATATACATATATATACATATATGTACATATATATGCATACATATATATATACATATATACATATATATATACATATATATGCATATATACATATATATATAACATAGTTTATTAACTGTTTGCTCATATATATATATATATATATATATATAATATAAAGCTCAAAGTCAGTGTGTGTGTGTCCAGTCACGAATAGGCTCCTATATCGATGACTATTATAAAAAACTGATCACACATAATGATAGAAGATGTATCGAGACACAGGAATGGGTATGTTTGATGTGGCATAATGATGATTCATTAAAATTGTGTAGTCTAAGTACACGACTGGTCCACAAAGTATGGAAATAAAAAAAATAGAAATCGAAAAAAAAACGTGTATAAGTGTTTTTTATATAGATGTACATAATAATACTTCGATAAATATGTTTTAACTTAAATAGGTATGGTATGATAAAATTGTGGGGTCTGCGTTCGCGCCTGGCATCCATAGACCGGAAATAGGAACACCCTTTAATGAATACCTTTCATATCTATCTGCGTAATTATACTTTGATAATTATGTTTCAGTTTGAAGAAATATGGTATAATAAAATTGTGGGGGGTTCGTTCGCGCCTGACCTCCATAGAATTGAAATATATCACAAAATTTTACAAGGTTGTTAAATATATATCCACAGAATATTGTGATAAGTGTTTCAGTGTCAACAGGTATGGTATAATAAATTATGGGGTGTATCTATGTTATTTTTACTTGCATCATATTTTGCTTTAGTTTTGATACCCCCAAATTCGATGCTATCTCTTTACAACCCTTCCTTTTCATAACCTATCATACTTTCTTAAATCAGAGTCCATTTTCTGTAGGCTGTTTTTAGCCCAGTCAACGGCGGGTGCTTTTGCTAGTATATATATATATATATATATATATATATATATATATATATATATATATATATATATATATATATATATATCAATGTAAGCAAATGTAATGTTAATTTTATGAAATTATTTATTTATTTGTTTGAATTAAATTTTGTTATTTAAAACTTAAGTATCATAATTCATTTATTTCAAACGCGCTTATAATCCTGCCAAATTGTCGGTTTTTATCTTTGGGCGCTTTTGCTTCTCAACTGCAATTATGAAGTAAGACTATATGATACAAATCTCTTTAGACAAAGTCGGACGTTTCCTGTTTTAAAGGTATTTTTGTTGGTTTGTTTGTTTGTTTGTTTATCGATTGTTGATACCTATGTAGATATTTCCACTGCAAAACGTATCAAAAAATTCCTCTGAATACATTCAATAGACTTATATTCATCCAAAATATAAAAAAAATAAAAGCCCAGCTGTTTCGGAATCCATAGTAAGGAAATTCACAAAGACATACACGTACACACATACACACATTGACAAACTGCTTGTTTTTATATACGCGGTTTTGTATCAGAATGCCACCAATAAGCATTAAAATCGATAGCTGAAAACTGTACCTAATAGAATTGTATCGGATGTGCGTGAGAGTAATGAATTCTTCGGTTTAGAGCACAATTGAATCATTTTTTTTTAAATATAACCTTTAATTCATCCCTCTACAAAAAATGATTTTAGAAAACCAATAGAAGCGTCTCTGTTTTGCAATGTACACTACTATTTACTGCGGACAAAGTCAGGAAGGTAGGCACGTAAACGTGTCTCCTGGGGCACCGTGGTAGTTGGCCCACTTCTACTGTGGGCAATCAGTAGATTTGATATCAAAATTGACGATTCCTTCGATTTCAATGACAATAAACTTCTTGGCGTGTGAAAAATTACTTGATGAACATTCAGTTGATCAAATGTCACTGATCGTGTATATCACAACTTACTAATTAAAATTATATGATGTGAAACAATTACATTTAAAATTTTATTATATCAAAGATAAAGAATATATTTCAATAAGTGCTTACTGAAATTAAAATTAATTATGATTTATTTGCTCTATCTTGTATATTGAACAACTTTCCTTAAACTGGGATAGTCTTTATAAAATATTACACTAATAATATTTTGTAAGACCGATAATCACTGGATTTACATACCAGTAGATTTATTGCAATACATTATTCTGAAGTATATATATATATATATATATATATATATATATATATATATATATATATAATATTTAAATAAATAGTAATTCTTCAAAATTACATTGGATGAGTGAGATTTTATTACCTTTATTTCACGTTGGTAATATTGTTCACAAACAATTGTATCTCTTTGTCCTCTTTAAAATATCATATTTTTCTTAAGGTTTGTCAGCGTTTTAAATGTATCAGAGGTTACACAAACTAATTGCTCGATACATTCGGGCGATTTACGTGGTCTGTCGGCAGTTGCCAACAACTACCAGTATCAGAAAACGCCATTAAAAATGCGTGACAAAAACTTTAATAATTAGACTTACTATCTTTCGAAGCTTTTAACTACTTGAAAAATGTAATTTAAACCCAAATTTCTTTCAATAAAATGTGCAAACGCAAAATTTTAAAATAATAACAAGTTAATTAGCAAAATATCCAATATTTGTTTTTTTTAAATCGGTTTTCTTTCAAAAAGATTCCACTAAATCAACGAATTTTTACTTACTTCGAATATGATAAATATATATAAAAAATACTTACCTATAAAAATACTAATCAATTGGTACTTTTATTCTTCATTGTAAAGAATTTATCCATATTTATATTTTATATTCCATGCACTTTTTAAATGAAATATTTTTTAAACAAGGATTCCAAAATACAGTGATATCAGATGGTCTCAACTGGGAGAAAGGGGAGAACAATGTCTCTCTTTCTTCGACTTGAGAACTACGGTGGCCTGTAAGCGCTAGAACCAATATCCCCTTTCTATTTCTGGCATGTTTTTGCTGTAAACAAAATATGTCATAGGAGCACCCTACTTGAAAAATGATTATATTTCACTTATCAGTTTTTACCTTTTAAAAAAATTAGACTCAACCAATTTTCTATTTTTTTATTCTCTTAAATAAATACATGGGTTTTTGGTTTAATATATTTTAAATCTTCTTTATGGAGTTATTTTTGTTAAATCTAAAAAAAAAACAATGAATGTAGCAGAAAAAATTGATGTGCGTATTCAATCTTTTCAGGACAAAATGTTAAAAATATCACGTTTCATTTGAAAATAAACGTGTTTTTTTTTAAGTTTTTAAACTTTTGACTTTACAGGTAAATTTGCACAAAATTATTCATTTTTCTTTTAAATTAGATTATTTGTCTTTTATCTTCCATTTGTGATATATAAATCTGAGGTGAGAAAATTAATTATTTTCATTTTAATAGACATTTCAAAATTTGGGGATGAATTTAAGAAAAAGCGCTTGTCTAGAATGTTCAGTTTATTGGGAAAAACATAGAATTTTACGTTAAAACTGCAAATTTTGTAAAAATTAACCAAACGGAAAAATGTTGATAGATTTTAAATTGCAACAATTGAAAAAAAATTAACTCGTAAAATTCAATTCATTTTATTACGTAGACAAAATGGCTGCATGAACCCGCACAGCCACTTTGTAAACACTGAAAATAAAATAATCATATTACTATTATTTTTCAGAAAAGGTGAATAGTTTATTTTGGAAGTATATTCCATAAAGAAATTAAACAAACCACTTTAAGAATAGAAATTAGGAGTTTTCTATATTTTCTTCGCAGTTTTGTGTTAAAGGTGTAAAAAATTTACCAGGATTCTGAACCACCTTACCAAACAAACACGATCCATTATCTAGCTAATCGTTTAATCAGAATAAATGATATTTAATCGGAATAACCTGATAAAAACAATAAATAAAACATTTGATAAGTATTAAATTCATGTTAATCGATAATATGCATCTCAATTGGCGGTGTGTGTATGTATGTATGTATGTATGCATGTAGGTATGCATGTGTGTGTATGCATGCATACATGCATGCATGCATGTATTTATGTATGTATCACCAAAACTGTCGCAAGAAATACTGACAGAATTGGTATTGTTGAAAAACTAACTTAGATGACCGATAAATTCCCAAGAATTAGCCAAAAACATTCCATATTTCAATGTCAACTAGGCCATTTTCTACAAGGAAGGGTTAGTTTTTTGTCGAGATTTTTCAAATTTATTAACGGTTCGCGATATCGGCGTACGCACAAATCATGTTATTTCCAACGCCGAGACGTCACAAGTCCTGTGGGCGAGACGACTAAACGGTTTCCTTTGTTTTCACCTCATTTCCCTCTTTGCGTTACAGGTTACAGCTGGCCCGCCTGCATACTACTTTCTATTTTACGCTCACACGGGTACTCGCTGCTATTTTCATTTTTTAGGGGGTTTTGAAACATGTTTTTAGATCCATCCCCTAACCATAACACTTTTCCACAGCCGGGTAACGCCGGTAACTACGCTAGTAATACATAAAACACGCACAGGCGACAAACACAAACAAGCATAAACGCACAACTTATCAATATCTATAATCTAGTGAACACAGTTTGACCTTCTATATATTATATTTTCGAACTATTCCTGTATATTTTTTTACATATTATTTGGTATAAAACTCATAATATATTATCGCATTGTAGTTATTATTGTGAGTAGCATTTGCTTTAATATTTTGTATATTATAGCATATATTGCATTATACATAGAAGTAATTATATCTATCGTTCAGCAAATACGAAGCGTTTTTGGTTATTATAATCATCAATTTATGTGTGAGCTTTGTTCCTTGGAAGTTATACAATTAAAACCAGATTCTCATAAAGCTAATATAATATGGAAATTACATAATAATAAATAAAGCCTGTTAATTTGTTCAAGCATGTCAAAGCAATTGATAAGATAGTAAGAAAATGTAGATAAATACAAAAGTATCGTGTACAGACCACAAGTAACAATCAAATTGCTTACGAAAAACATATACTTCATAGCACTTTTAGCTTACTTACTGACGATTATAAAAGACGGCTCAAGATATGATAACGAGAGAGATAGGGTGGTCTCAAATAAAAGGTCTGTGAAGAACATGGAGACGATGATAAAAAAGAAAGTAAATAAGATAAACATAGATTTAGTCATAATTATAGTATTTAAAACATAGGTATTTAATTAGCATTTTATTAGCAACATTCTTTTACAAATATCCTTGATCCAGATAGGGTATTACGTTCTCCATCTGTGCACAATATTTGAGCGTTAAGAAACACCGTGAGAGCTGGTGTATGTGTGTGAATTTTAGAATAGTAATAAAGATTGTATGGAGCATGTTGAAAAGAAACATTGTCTATGAGAACAAGCAAGTATTACTAGTCCACGATACACAAATAAAGAAGGAAAATAAGGTATAATTTTATATTTAGGGAAACTTTATGTCGAAAAAGTCTTATAAAATTTCTATTAAATTAATTGAATTTAATGAGCTACAGGAGAATTTATCTTATGGGATGCGTTTTTTTTAATATCTTTTTTAACGTGTGTGTTTAGTAAAATTTCACAGTTATCTTATTTTTCCAGGTGTCGTAATATTAGTCACATTGTTAATAATTTAGTCCGAAAACATCAGACAGTGCCGGAGATAAGTGTTCAGTCGAAAAATTCAAACACATTCTTAAACATATACCGTTCCCGTTGTTCTGCACTCAAATGATTCTATATTCCAAGCTTTTAAATAAGTGTGCACCAACCTACGTGCAGCCCGCTTGCTCCACCGGTGTAAATATACTAAGGAGGTCTAGAATGAGCAACATCCGACACATTACTGATAAAATCACCGATGCAGGACAGAGCCATACTCTAATAATTTCTTCAGTTGTAATATAGGCATTAGAATCCTTCCCCGATTCCCGATGG
Organism: Euprymna scolopes; assembly: GCF_053919585.1. NCBI lineage: Eukaryota > Metazoa > Mollusca > Cephalopoda > Sepiida > Sepiolidae > Euprymna > Euprymna scolopes. Next base: position 61,362,423 of record NC_136486.1, on the reverse strand, counting down.
CACAAATGGACTAACATGTACGCATCTTTTAATAATGTGAGTAAACATCCATGCTACCGAACTTCCTACTGACAGTGTACATTAAGCATGGGGAAAAAATGAAAAAAATGAGTGGAAGGGTGAATGAGGTCAGGGAGGGGTTGCGAGGAGGGCCCTACCCCTCCCTGATCTCATTCACTCTTCCACAATTTCATCCCAAAATAGCGAACATGTCTGTAAAAGTCTGATGACTCTACAGACGGCCAAAAAAAAAACGACCGTGTAGCCGAAACAATATTGTACCTTAACAGAAAGATACGGTAATAAAAAATGCATATTTGCTCTACAACAGTATTCAGCACTTTCTTCAGTTTTTACTTATTACCCTCTTCACTATCTATATATATAAAAATGTAAAGTTGGTTCGTTCTAAACGAATAAAACCATATTTCTACGTTACCAATTTATTTGAAATTTTCAGACAACCCATTTTTAGAGTCGAGGTATGTTTTTATATTATTAAAATAAATTTACCTCGCGAATTATTAAAATTAAAATATTAAATAAAATAAATATATTTTTAACCGTTACTGCGAATCTGTTCTGTTGATAAAACTGAACTTCCGGCTCGATTCATTTCACAGCCACGAATTGAGGAAAGATTTCATTTTCTGTTAACTCGATAACTAAAAAAACAAAACAAAAAAACTTACTCAGGCAGAGAGTGATCTGTGCTGAAATAATGTTATTATTTAAAAAGCCATTCTTAACATGGGGAAGGGAGGGTGTTTTGTACCTATTCTGTACTTTAACCTTACAATTGAATAAAAACATATCATAAACTTTAATTAAACGTGAAAAACGATTAAAAATAATAGCGCGGACAACTCTCTGCATTAGCACACACACACACACACACACACAAAAAAAAAAAAAATCCCATATTTTAAAAATGTAAATTCATTTATGTACTTACCAATTTTTTAATTTTATTTATGTTAAGCTTTTCACTCATGAAACATTACGTTTTAATTGTTTCGTTATTTTTCACGGCATTGTTAACATAAAAAAGTTTGTTTTAACTTTTTCTAAACTATTTCATTTTTACGACATGCCTCAACGTATTATAAAGACCCTACCCCCATGTTAAAAAAACGCCCTTCCATAAACCTCGAAAGCCGTCCTTAATATGGGGAGGTTGTTCATTCCGAAAACCGTTTTAACATGGGGAAGTTAGGGGGTTTATAATATGCTGGGGCGAGTCGTAAAATTAACGAAGTTGCTATCTATTATTTATTGCACAAATTGTTTGAAATTTATTTATTTGACAAAAAAAATACATTTTGGTACTTCTTGGGCGTTGAGTTCCATGGCGACCAGTAGAAAAAAAAATAGTCGATCCCTTAGTCTCCCACCCCACCCCGCACGTAACATATTTTATTTACTGACGTTCCCGTAACTAAACGATTATTTGTCACATTTACAAACATTTATTTATTTATTTAATTATTTTGAAAAAACGTTTTACTTTTTATGAATATTAAAAGAAAAATGGGTACTCATGCAGAGAGTAATCCATGCTGAAATAATAACGTTATTATTTAAAAAGCCATTCTTAACATGGGGAGGGGAGGGTGTTTTGTACCTATTCTGTACTTTAACCTTGCAATTGAATAATAATAAAAACAAAACAAAAAAAGATTTTTCTTCATGGGCAGAAGGAGGGTAGACCTGTAAATTCACCTGTTCGTTTGTCTGTTCGTTTGTTTGTCCGTTCGTCTGTCCGCACTTTTCTCAATAACTACGCCGGGAATTTTTTGCAATTTTGTACAAATATTAAACATGATATGCGTAAAAAGTAACACAGATTTTCCGGGAAACTTCCGGTGCCCCCCTGGGGGTTGGGCCTTTCTGGTTAAAATGGCTAAAATTAACACGCTTGTGCTTATTAAGAAATATAGTGCCATGGATTTTTATAAAACTTTATGGAAAGTTGTAACTAACTTATTTCTCTATAATTTGGTTTGTCTATACTTCGTGATAAAACTTGCGTGTGCCCCGATTTTTTTTTTTTAGGGCTAATAAAAACTCTACTTTTGGGACTCTTTTACCATATTTTCCCAAATTTTTCTGTGTATGTCTATTTAGCAGTTTTGCATGGTGCTGAACTCAAATTGTAATATGTAAATGCCTTGGAGACTTTTAGAGCTTAATAGGGAGGGGAAAATGATGGGCATATTCATTTTTTTTGCATGTTGCTGCACTTTAATTTAGATATGTTCGGCCTAAAACTGCACCGTTTGTTTATTTTCACCAGGATTTGACGTCCCCTCGGGAGTTTTGGGGCTAAATGAGGAGGGGAAAGCAAATGCTGAACTAAGGCATTGTTTTATGCCTCGTTTTCTGCGCACGCACGGGGGGTCATGCATGCTTCACTTGTTTTTCTTTGTTTTTGTTTTGTTTTTGTTTTTTATTCGTAGCGATAAATTGAAATTTCAATCCTCGTATCTAGTAATCATTTAACAATCTTCAGAATACTTTAAATAAATGTTACTACTTTGTAAACGTTAATTTCGCATATACGCTGTACCGTGTGTATTAGAAATCGAATATAGCTCTAAACGTCTCGCAATTTTATTGCTCATACCACCGAAGCATTTTTTTTCGAAAATAAAACAAAGCAAATTGTAATACTCGGCGTTAGTCAAAGTTTACAGCTTGTACTTTCTTTTAGATTCCGTAGTGTTCTGTCCTTAACATCGGCAATAAATAAGAAAACATGGCTGTATAAGTACAACAGATTACTTTACAATGAAACTGAACAAAATCCAAGAGAAGCTGCTCGATACATAATGCCTAAGTATGTTGGGGGTATATATTAGTCATTTGTATCAGCACCGACGGTATACTATATCTAGGATAATTTGCTGAATGGGAAAACAATCTAACTATGGTCAACTGCCTACAGGATATTGATGTGTCTCCGTAAATACCCTTCTCTCTCTCTCTCTCTCTCTCTCTCTCTCTCTCTCTCTCTCTCTCTCTCTCTATCTATCTATCTATCTATCTATCTATCTCTCTCGATCTCCCTGCCGCTCCCTATCTAGATTCTACTTTTTAATTATGGGTTCCGTATAGCTCCAAGTAGATCGTCAATGCATCCCAACTTTTTGAGGTTTTTATATCAACCTCAATTTATTAAACACCCAATACAACTATGTCGCAGGTGATTGGCTTGCCATATGGTTACTTTCGCAATTATAAGTAAAAGAGCTTGAAGATGTTTTTTGTTAAAATTAATGTTATTCCATTAATATAAATTATTACTAATAAAATAGCACACCAGATTTTAACTCGACTTCTTACACGGGGTGGCGAACTGCTTAAATAATAACACAAATAATAAGCCACACGACGTTCTCCTTTGATAGTAATAGAAGTTTGTCATTTCTCTCCAACGGAACAACAGAGACGTTACATTTTTAAATTAGTAGTAAAACTTCTTACTGTTATTTGCCGACAACGGCCAACACAAAGATAGATTACGGATATTTGCCAAGGACGAACACACAAGGTGTCCAAGCTCTAACTAATCCTTCAGTAAAAATCTCAATGTTTAATTTAAATATTTAAAACTGCAAAAAGCACCTATTTTGCAAAACTACGAACTTACAAATAATATAGTTCGAGATCCTTGCCAGTCCGCGAACGCAGACTTATCTTTCGATCTCCCTGAATGTCAGCCGGGGAAAAGGTTTAACTGAAAAATATTCTAGAATAAAATTAAATAATTACAAAATAATGATTTTTTTTTTGTTTTTTTTTTTTACCTGAGAAAGTGTTCTGGTCGCAAGATAAATACAAACTACCGTATTCTTCTTTTTATTACAGGGAGTTCACCACTTATCAAAGCCAAATGGCTACTCGAGGATAAGGGTTATTGTGTGTACAGTAATCAAAGTGATAGTGTAGCAATAGTATTGGATAATTGGTAATGTGACATTACTTAGGGGGGCGGTTCATTAGGAATTTGTTAACATTGGACTTGAAGACATCCAGGTTGAAGTCGGAAGGGAAACAGGCAAGCGGAACAGAGTCCCACAGGCGTGAAGTTCTAAGAAAGAAGCTTTGTTCCTGGTTTCTACGTTTTGATTTAGGCACAGATAGGGAATGGGGAAAATTATTGACGGTGGTTTCAGCTAGTCGGGTGTTTTTTGAAAAAAGATTGGCGAGGAGGGACCAAAGAATAGAGCTCAGACGAGCACTTGACATGGAAATAACGATAGAACAACGACAGGCTCGCTACCTCTCTTCTGTGGGAAAGACGTTGCAGGGTAGAGAAAAGGGCACCCCCCACTAAGCCACGAAGTCTATTTTGTACTCTGTCAAGGCAGGATAGGCTATTTTTAGCAGCTCCCGCCCAGATTTGGCAGCAGTACTCCTCTTTGGACGTATTTGGCTCTTATATAGATAGAGAATTGCATCATTAGTGAGATATCTCCTGGAATGGTAGAAGGATCCCACCATTTTCACAGCGACCTTGGCCAGTGACTTGATGTATGTGTTCCATTTAAGATCAGAAGTAAAGGTCAAACCCAGGAGCTTGTCAAAACCTGGGACCTCCCCTAGACGAGAGGCATCCATGTCCATTGATGCCAGATGGGGATCAGAGCGTTTATGATGTAGAGATAAGTGTTTGGTCTTAGATGCATTAAAGGTAAACAGTCACCTCTTTCCCCATTGTACCACGCGCTCAGGATCAGAGGAGAGAGAATCAGAGAGAACATCATCATTTACGGCCATTGATGTGGTGCCATACATGGTCGTGTCATCAGCATAGATGTCAACGAAATATTTTAGTATGTGTTTTGGGAGATCATTGATGTAGATCTGGAAGAGAGTTGGGCCCAGTATGAACCCCTGAGGGACTCCAGCATTAATACTGTGGGCCTCTGATTTCTGCCAATCAACAGCTACTCTTATGAGCCTATCTGAAAGAAATGATTTAATGATCGAGAAAACATTTCCAGTTATACCG
>NC_136486.1:61342406-61354906 GCF_053919585.1 Euprymna scolopes | reverse complement strand
AATAATTAAACAGAGGGTCAATAGAAGCTGGCGCCACACCAAACACTCGAGAAGAGATTCAATGATGATAAAAAGACAGTGGAGTGCAAGCACTAACCAGACCTCCACTGACTGAATGCGATGCGAACTGGGGCCTTGGGCATCTTATTACCACCAAAATTCCAAGGAAACCAATGGGCGTTATACACGAATAATTAGTAGTGGATGATTGTTGCAATGGTGCAATTTGATTTGCAAATTTTATCGAGAGAGATGGAGAATATTCAAAATTTGGGGAGTCTTATTGTCACTCAAACTTTAGGAAACACTCCAGGTTGTTCTCAAATATACAATTTTTTATAATGGCAGGTTTAAAAACCCATATGGAGTAAACTAATTATTCTGATTTCGTTTATCAACGTCTCTCTGGAAAGGGATGGTATTCATTTCCAGAGAATGTCCCTCAATCCCGGCTCCAAACCAGGAGCTTCAAAGATCAAGTTTTTTTTTTTAGGATTGTGGTGGTACCTACAATAGCAGAGGACTGAAGGCCACCTAAAACATCGGGGATTTGTAATTGTTTTTCAATTGTCCTACCAGACGACTTGATACTACTCCTAGTGTACCAACCTCGATTAGGATTATTTATGTTTTATCTCCAAGGCCAATGAAGCATAAATGCTCCACTGCTCGTTCACTTTCTCTCTCACATTCCTGCCCCAGGTTATTGAAAAGTCTACAATCTGCCGGTTTTTAGAGACCTTGTCAATGACGACCAAATCCCGGCGATTATGTTTTAATTGCTTGGTCGTTATGCCACTTTTGTCCCACCATACATCTACCTTGCCATCCCCACTTGTTCTCACTTCATCAGGCACCTCCTCAAACCATTTTCCAGCACACTTCACCCCAACCCTCTTACACTCATCGCAATATATCCGGAGTCTCATACGATCGTGTCTTTTTCGGTACTCTTTCTGGGTCAGTCCACTACACCCTGATGAATTGTGTGCAACTGACTCTGAGGTCTTACGAAAAATCCGGCATTCTGAAGCAGCTTCCTCTCCTAGAACCACTTTTTTGAACAATCGTGTTCCTAACCCCTGCTCTTGTGCTGCACAAAGAAAAGTTTCAGTACTATTAGCCAGATACCCAGCTCTTACCCTTACCTTTTATGCATTTTCTTCCTAGCCAGTTTCTCTGCCTTTCTCTATCCATACCTTTCACATAATCAACCTTGGTCTCAAATACCTCCACTTCATTGGCCACAACCTTAAGCATCCACTCCTCACTTCTAACCAAATTCTCTTCAACAACATCTCGGTTTTCATACAATCTTTTACAAGTTTCAATCCTCTCCCGCCGCCTTTTCTCTTTTGATACAGCCTTGCTACGCTACTTCGAATGTGAAATATACAAAACATTCCTAAAAGTTTTCTTGTTTTGATATCCATGGCATGCAACTCCTTGTCAGACCAATCTAAAATACCCGCACTGTGTCTCAAAACACTGACTGCCCATGCATTCACGGCTTTCATGAGGTGTCCTCCATACAGTTTCGATTTTGCAATTAGTTTCACTCTTCTAAGATACTCCTTCTAGAGTTTTTCCTCCATTTCTCTGTTCATGACCCCTACACCCTCTTACACTCCCAAATACTTATACCCTGTATCTTCTATTTCTTTTATGATTTCTCCATTTGATAGCACTATTCTATTCGAACGAACCCTTACTCCTCTTTTCATCACTAGCACCGCACATTTACTAATCCCAAACTCCATCCTGATGTCTTCTGATTATGTCCACAAAAGTTCTACCAGTCTCCTCATTTCCTTTTCATTTCTACCGAACATCATCATAAATCATCCATAAACAGCAGATGGTTGAGGATTCTGCCACCAGATCCAAAGTTATAACCCAGTTTTTCTCTCTTTTAGAGAATACTCAGTGGCATCATTTTCATTACAAAAAGATATGGAGATAATGAATCGCCTTGGAATATTCCTAGTTTAATGTCAACCTGACCCATCACCTTTCTACTTGCTGTCAGCACTCTTTTCTATTGAGCCATACTAGTCTCCAAAAACCCTTCCACATTCTCAGCAACCTTAATAATCAATAGTCTTTCACGTATTCATGAATGAGGAACCATGGCATAAGCCTTTCTGTAATCGATCCATGTTACACTCAGATTCCTCTTCTTCTTCTTCTTTATTGCATCATGTATTAAGGCTTTATCAATCAGTAGTTGTTCATTGATGCCTTTGGAGACTTTCCTACACCATTTCTGTTAATCCGGGAAAACACCATTGCTCACAAGATATTCATAATATTTTATCTGCTAAGATTCCAGTGAAAATTATTGACATCTGTTCTTTTTGCAGGATATTTCCAAACGAGTTTTGTTCTTCCGTTTACAAGCTAATCAGGGACATCTCCCGACTCTACGACCATTTGAACAGGTGGATAAAGCATCCGAACTGTGTAAACTAGAAGCCTATCACACCATCTGGACCAGTTGCCTTCCAGTTTGTCATCCTTCGTATGCCAGCCCTCATGTCATCAATGGTTATCTCAACGTTCTTCATCTGCTGCATTCCCGATAGTCTTTCTCTGACCTCTCCCAACCAATAATAATAATAATAATAATAATAATAATAATAATAATAATAATAATTATAATAACAACAGCTGAAATATCAAGGAAGACGCTTGAATGCGGAGACTAATACACGGAGCCACATGAGCAGGCCAGACTATAGAGGCAAAACATGAAGAAGCCTCACATGCAGCAAGAATATTAAAGCTGAAAATCTGTTCTCTGTCCCCTCCCCCATTCCCACCGATTGCCCCATCATCGCCGCTCCCGAAAGAGTGATACCAAATAGAAGAGAAGAGTCAACAAGGATGGAAACACCGAGGAGAGAGCACTGACCAGACCTCCGCTATACAATTGCCTAGGGAACTGGAATTTTTGGGAGGCTTATTGCCAATCAAATTCTAGTGGAAACCAATGGCCGTTGCAAGCGAGAAATCAATTGTAAGCGTATTTTCGAGAATGTAAATTCTTTTGTAAATGTTATGAGGAAGAGTGTAGTGTACTGGAAATGTGCGGAGACTTGTTGTCACTCAGTTTCCAGGGAACACCACACATTTTTTCAAGGAGAGATTTTTGTAGACCTATTAACGGACATAAAGGAGAAAATTGGAAAGGAATATCTTAGAAGATCAAGAAACACTCCTCGAAACTAAACTATTTTGTAGAAACCAAAGTAAAGGAATAAACACGTGGGTAGTGTCACTAATGAGATATTCTGGATCATTTATAAGCTGCACCAAAGAAGAACTAAGGGATCTCGATAAGAAGACCAGGATTCTCATGGTGATGCATAATGCAATCCACCGAAAGGATTATACTGATCGACTATATGTGAAAAGGATAAACACGAAAAGTGCTCGTCTACATATAAAAATGTGAAAATAACACAAAACGGATAGAAAAATATAATGCAGAACACCGAAACTGACTGCAGCAAGAGATAGGGAATAAACAAGCAAGAGAAAAAAAAGGACGAGCGAAAAGAATCGGAAGAGAATAACTATACGGGCAATTCGTAAGCAATACAAAATAAGAGATTAACAAATACACCTGTAAATAGTTACAAACAGGAAACGTAAACTAGGAAACTGAATCACTAGTAACAGCTGCACATGATAACGCAGGTAAGACAAACCACATCAAAGCAAGGATCGATAAGACACAAGAAAACAGCAAATGCAGACGCTGCGGACAAAGAAACGAAACACTAAACCAAATAAGTGAATACAGGAAAACAGACCAAAATAATATAGAACTAGAGACGACCAAGTAGGAAAGCAGCACATTAGCAATTATGCAAATAGTTGCATCTTGAACACGGACAAATGATACAAACCCAAACCGGCAGTAATTGAAAGTAAAAGTCACAAGATCCTATGGAGCATGGATATACAAACGGATAAACCTATCAAAGCTAGAAGGGTGGATAGTATCATAATAGTTAACAAGAAGGAAATGCCTTCTAGATTGTAGATTTGCCGTCACAGCACACCAAAAAGTGAAAATCAAGAGCAATATAAAGCAGAGAAATACACGGAACTGGCAAGAGAGCTCAAAGGGATCTGAAAAATTAAGAAAGTAAAGACCTCACCACGGACAGTAGGAGCGCAGCGAACGATACCGAAGAAAAATTAAAATAGATGGGTAGAGATTGGAATCAGAGGGATGACAAACAAGATACCCCGAATTTCAGTAACAAAAACTGCAGAAATATTAAGGAAACCCCTTGAATGTGGAGATATACTATCCACATACATTACAAGCAAATTGACACTGAAACGGCTACAGATGCAAAGCAAAAAGTAAAATCACATGGAATAATGAAAACTGAAACTGTATTGTAAGATACTGCCGCTTCCCTTTTTTCTATGAGTGGCACCATAAACGGGAACGACACCAAATAATGACGGTCAAGGAGGATAAAACCAGAGGAGAGAAAGCACTAGTCGGATCCGCTGGATGAGTTCAGTGAGGACTAAGACCTTGGGGATGCTTCATTCCACCAACATTCTAGTGAGGATTAATTGTCGCCGCCAACGAGAACTATATGGTGGGCGGGTGTTGCCATAACGCAAATTACTTTGGAGATATCTTAAAAGGTGGAGAGTACTAGAAACTTGTCATTCAGACGCCAGAGAACATCACAAGTTGTTCTGAAGTAGCAAGATTTAATGATGGTTTGGATGACTACTCCTAGTGAGTAATAATCAGTAATGTTTGTTGCAGCATTAGTAGCCGTGATATTAACAATGTTGCCATTTTTAATAGTTAATCACCATGAGCTTTCACGCTATTAATTATCATTAATCGCTTACTAATATTTACAATTGCTGTCCTCTGGTGTAATAGTAACAAGTCTCTCGAAATTCTGTCGTCTCAAGCACCGTTTGTCTAGCCTTACAGATTGACAAGCAACATCGGGATTCTGTCGAACTGGATCGGCAATAAGTTTCTAGGATATCTCCTTATACTTAGCCGTCTTACAGTCGGAGTCCTGTTTGTGTTTTCTGTTCTCAATTTGTTTTATTTTCCTTGATTTATCACGATAATTTTGGGTAGTGTCAGCAGGGACTGGTAGCCGCGCGTGCATCGTTTTTGTATTCAAAGGAATCACCATTTATCAAAGCGCGGCGGTCACTCGAGGATAAGGGTTAATGGGTAGAGATTAGTCAATGTAATTATAGCGTAGTAAAAATAAGTAGTCCCACAAACATCATATCTTCGGCCAAAGACCGATTCAAAAGCTTATCCTATGTCAGAATACGCTTTATGTTGTAAAATTTCAAACGTTTATATCAAAATTGGCTGATTAACTTGGAAGATAACGCAGAAGTCAATTTTGTAAAAAAACCTTTGACCCCAATTTTTACCCCTTAACTCTTATTGTTTTGAGCTCAAATCAAATTAAAACCTTTGATCCATGTCAAAGTAACCTACATCTACAATTTCAAGTGTTTAAACGTAATATTGGTGGAGGAGTTTGGAAGAGTTTTTAAAGGTCTAATCGTTGAACTTTAATCCTTTTACAGCAAAGGTTATACCCCTAAACTGATTCCAAAGATTTTTCAAATCGTTATATCAAATCTCGAGTCTGTAGACTGAAAATTGACATAGTACTTTGGTAGGGAAATGTACACACACAGACAATTTCACTTATATATATATATATATATATTTCAAATTGAAGTTTTGGTTGCTATCGAGAATCTTATCTAGAATAGGGTAGAATGGAAACCTAAACATTTAGCGCTCCACTCACATTATTTACCGATTTAGCTATCAAGGGATCGTTAAAAAAGATTTACTATTAAACCACTCGATGAAAATAATTGAATTTGGGCAAACGAAGAATAAAATAAAAATATACTGTTTTGATTTCTAAAGATAAAAATTGACTTTGTTGCTATCGACTAGAATCGAAACCAAAATATTTAGCGCTCCAGTCGTGTTCTCTACCGCTTGAGTTATGGACAGATATAGGAAAATTATTTAAAATTAAAACAATACAAGCTATTACTGAATTTGCCCATGCACAAAATTATAGAAACATTTTTCTAAGTTGAAATAAATATTTTGCATTTATACTTGCCGGTGCATGTTTGTACGTGTTAATCAGCTACTAATACAGATTATACTCGTTATAAACAATCGTAAGTTTATACTAAATATTTACTGACAATTTCAGGGTTATGCAGTCAGTAGTTTAAGGGATTATCAGTAAATTCTAAACATACACACATATAGGCAAATACACATTCATGTTCTGTTTCATTTATATAGAATAATAATGAGGTAAATAATATGAATTACAAGTTAAGGTAGATATTAGTATTACAATGATAATAACAGAAACGAGAAGAAGAATCAGAAAGAATAAAGAAAAATAACAAAAATCATAATAGTAAATATTGTTTTATTATCAAGTTTGTAATTGTAATCTCTACACAAAAACATATCATTTTGAGCCAATACGCACAACACATATTTACCATAGGAAAACATGATCATATTTGTATAGCTGCTCAAGCGAGCGACGAAGGAATCATTGCGCTCACACAGTTTTCCTTTTTTAATTATTCGAACTGTCGTTGTAGCACGTGGCAAATAGTAATTTAAAGGAGGACATGAGCAGCGTTTTCCTGTGTATTATAAAAATTATAATTACCTTTATTTTATTAATTTATTTATTGCGGACTATTACCCTCATATTTCTCAGATGTTGTTTCACGACGTTTCGCCCAACTATTCCTCTGGTCTTCGTCAGGTGGTAACACCGACGGGATAGGAACTCCGAATCTTCTAACTGAATTCTCAGTAATTACTGTCATCTATAGTTTTTGTTGACTCTCCACGTTTTTGGCCAAGTAAGCCTCTGGTCGGCTTTGGGTCGGATTGAAACCACTATCTTCAGACAATTCTCATATTGATTCGTACAGATTCAACGTCTCTATCAACTTCTTCTTGGGCATTAAAGAGACGATCAACGTTGGACATTTTGGTCTTATAAATCCGCGTTATTATTATCTGATCTTACACGGTCGGGTCCGTACCGAATCATGTATATATATATATATATATATATATATATATATATATATATATATATATATATATATATATATATATATATATATATATATATATTCGGAATTCCTATAAACTACTGACTGCATATATATATAAAATATATAAAATTAATAAATAATACTTTATAATAATATTTATAAATATATAAAATTAATAAATAATACTCATTTTACTTAATTTTATTTATTGCGGACTATTAGCCACATTTTTTACTTAAGGGCGGAAATTCATTAGGGCTTAAAAGTATTGTAATGCTTTTATTGAGGTAGAAAAGCGTTTTTCAGCCGTCATAATATTTCCTTATTTACTTGCCTACCCACGATGGCAGCGTTAGATATATGGTCGGATTTTAATGTAGAGACGCATATATTATTAAAAAAACGATATGGTGAAATACAAAAGTAAGTAAAGCTAAAAGTAAAAAAAAAATTATGAAAACAATTCAAAGAATTAAAGAAAGACAAAATGAAAAGAAATTTTGAAAAATTTATTAGTATAAACAAAACTAAGAAGTGAAACATAACGACCGTGAAAAAATATATAATTGCAACCAAAGGCAATATGAATCACGTGGCCAAACTGTTCAAATTTTTCAGAACGTGGCTCGTCTGCGGAAACTTCTTATCTAAACTGCACCTACGAAAGTACCGCTAGAAAAATTAAAGCATTTTATATAGAATCATATATTATAGCAAAACTTCAAGGTACATTGAATAAATTGTATACTATATATCTTCTCCTCTATCGAAGATTTCAATGAAAGGGAATAACTTAAAAATAGACATCGAATAAATCCTTACTTATCGAATCGATGTCATTTTTCTTTTTTTAATAATTAGATAAAAGAAAAAGAAAAACATGGGACGTACTTATTCATAAGGATATCTTATCAGTAAAACAGAGATGAATCCATGGAATAATTTTACTTAATAATGTTTTTTTATAGTTAGTTCTCTCTTAATCGACATAATGTTGTCCTTGTGCTATTCCTCGAAATTATTTTTTCTTCTATATTTAAACTGCTCAATTTTGTCATTCTCGCAAAGGCCGACAAAACATTAATTTTTTGGCGGAAAATGTATTTTTATATTCTTTCTCATTATCGCCCTGTCATTTTGTCTGCATGACCACATATAGTTTATAAGGCATCTGAACTGAAATTGAATCATCATCTCCTATACAGAGTCATTATTTTATATTTGTATTGTTGTATTAAAGATGTAGGAGCGCATAAGATCCGATGAATGAAATCCTTTTAACTCTCTGATTTATGTAAGGCATCATAATGTTGTCAGGATATGAGGCTTATGGAGTTATTCTTTATTTATTCATGAGAAAACTGATACTGAAAAGGCTCGTAATATAAAGACAACATATGAAATATACAAAACAATTACATGACTCGTCGGAATATATAATACGCCTTTAATTAGAGTAGATAATATTTAGGACTTTTGGTCATGATAATAATATTTCATAGAGACAGAGAGTATGAGCCAGAATTTATGACAAATAGTGTTGTTTTTCATTATGTATAGATATGTGTATGTGCGCGTCTGTGTAGTTGTGTTCATACAGCTATTGTAATACATGACGCATTTTTGTAGAAGTCAGTCTTACAATTTGTTTATATGTACGCTTTTATTTAATTTACAAAAAAAAACTTAATACTATAAAAGGTATATAGAGAGCCTGTACGTTATGGTATGGTAACCATTGAATAAATAAGTTCAATTATCCTGGAAAATATTAAGAGGTTAATAAATGAAAAACCACAAAAATTAGAATGATACATAACGTCAAACAGAATAGAATAATAAATACAGTAGAAAACAATGTAAAAATGAACAAAACAATAAGCAGGGGATATGAAGTAAAAAATGAGAAACAAAAAAAAAACAGCTTCAAAGACGAATCATCCAAAGGACAAACAATATAATTCCCAGAAATACCCGAACACGGTTACAAAAAGGAACAATAATCATAACCATACAAGATTAGACCTAATTATATAAATCAAAGACCGATAAAATACAAGTAAACAGCAAATGCTGACTCTATGGACAAATGGATGCAACGATAAACTATATAATAATTTAATGCAGCAAATTATCCTAAAATAATATAAGAAATGATACGATCAGGCGTGGAGTCCAGTACATTGGAAATTATGCAAGCAGCATAACCTTGACCACCCAAATACAATAGAACCTGAAAATGGAAATCACAAAATCCTATGGGATATAGAGCTACGAACATATAAACTTATTCAGGCAAGAAGGAAAATATAAGAATTATTAATATCAAAATAAGTTCTGTAAGATCAGAGATTTCTGAGAGACAACAGAGAATAATATTTAGAAGACGGAGAAACTAAGCAAATATACAAAACTGGTCAGAGAATTGTTGGCAGGTAGAAAATAGAGAAGTAAAGATAACATTATTAATAATAATAATAATAATAATAATAATAATAATAATAATAATAGACGACAACCTATGAACAATCTCGAATAATAGCAAAAAGAGAATTGGAGCGTGTGAAATCAGGGGGGGCTTTAGAAGATAAACATATAACTATGATAAAAACTGATGAAATATTAAAAAAAAACAGGTTTGAATGAAGGGCTCACAGTAAACAGACATGTCAGAACTGTAACAGTAGTAAACGAATAGATAAAATAAAAACGACATGATTTCAAGAAAAGTGAAACCGCATAATTGAAAGTTAATCCCTTCTCATAATATGTATATATATATATATATATATATATATATATATATATATATATATATATGATTAAATGTTAGTGCAGGCACCAATATGAAATACTCATAAAGAGTCAAAGACGGAAACACTGATGAAAGTCACCACTAAGCAAACATCCAATTAATGACTACAGAGAGGGATGAGAAATTATGGATGCGGTATTTTTTCTGCCCACCTGGATTTGTAACCCCGAATGACACTGGGCTCCTTCCGATAATGGACTACCCAGGTTGATTCAACTTCTTTTTTCGTACATTTTTTTCATATGATTATCCACAAGTACTCAAAAACTATTTTCAGTAATTGTGCTGAAAAACAAAATAGCGTCCACTCGCAGCTGAACATGTTGCATATTGCATTTCATATCCTCTGATTATATGAGCCATTGACGAAAATCCATGGATAAAGGAAATTTATATTACCCCTTCTATATATTCCTCTGTCAAGCAATGAATTCTTAAATCGAATATATGTTGTTTTTTTTTTCAGAATTTAAAAGTAAACCACTAAATTTATATATTGGTCTATTTTTAATATTGAGCTTTTCCTTTTTTGCTAGGATCTCCTTAAAATATTACTTCAAGTAATATCTATCGGGATTTTCATCTGAATTCTATCAGTGCCTTATCTCGCTTATCAAGAAGCTCTCTTTCCCTGGTTGAGCTTTTCTATCCTTACCAAAAATGTTTGACAAGGATTAAATACCCCTCTCCGCTAAAAATATCCCCATTCTCTCTAATTCATCTTTCATTCACACGCTTACACAGGCTATCAATAAATCCTTCATTAATATTATATGGAAGGCATTCCATTGGATATGCGCTCCAACAAACAGTATAAAATTAAAACACAAATATCACACCCAGAATACTGTATAAATTACCTCCCAATTAACTCTAATAGAGAACTAAAACAAATTGAAAGAACCGCCGCCAATTTTTAGGGACTAAAAACAGTCTCCCACCCAAACTTTAACCCCTCCCCTTAGAAAAGTTCGAAAAACTTATGCTGAACTTAATTAAGAACATTAAATTTAAAAACAGAAGCACACAATTAAGTCCATCATAAGTAAAATAAACAAATTAACACAGAAAATTTAGAAAAACCGAAACCTATTTGTACCCGCATATAAAACAAAAAACAACTATACGATGGATTATCCCACATATAAGAAGCTTATGTAAAAAGAATTGAATAAATCATATAAAACTGTTCATAAAAATTAATTAGACATGATAAATATAGATGCCTTAAACACACTCAAGCAAATGAACCTCCACAACTTTACTAAATCATTACCCCAGGAATCCCAAGATTTGCAATGAACGACAATAAAGAACATTTCCAAGACAACCCCTCGTAAAGATTAATCTGCCCCTCTGGCTCTGATTTAGGACTAGTTAGTAATAAAATCTTAAACAGAATTATACCGCTGATAAAAGAGAATATAAAATTCCCCCTCTGGCAATGCTCCCAAACTGTCCTCAATTGGTTTATTCAACTCAAAGAGGAAAAAAAGATTCAACTTCATAACTTAATGTAATTATTAGCAATCTATATCCCACATACTTCTTAATAAAGCCCTGATTTTCGCTAAGAACAATTCCAATATAACAGATCCAAAAGGAAGCTTATACTCCTCACTAGACATTTTCTTATTGAATTTGACGGAAAGTACTGGACCAGGAAAGATACCCCATCTAATTTTGACATTTTAATGGGTTAGACCGACTCCGCACAAGTTACTGATTTAGTCAGTCTCTACCTGTTAAGGGAGCTCAACTTAGAATTCAAAAACTTGCAGGGAGGCCAATATAGAGATGGTGCCCTTTTCATCACAAAGGACAGGCCCAGACAATACAATAATACCGTAAAGAAATTACATGGATTCTTAGAAACTATGGTATTTCTATTAGAGTAGATCCTAATAAGAAGACATCTAATTTCGTGGACATATCCCTAAATCTAAATTCGGAAACACACTCCCCTTACCATAAGCCTAATTTGGACCTTTTCTATGTGCATCGAATCATCCCAGATCTATTATCAACTCTCTAGCACCATCCGTCTCAAAACGAATATCAAACCTATCAGCTGATAGGAAAACATTTAGCCAAGCAGCAACCTTTTAAAATAATTCCTTACGCAATTCGGGATATACGGATAAGATAGAATACATAAGTAACAAATTGGAAAACAACAAAAATAAATCAATAATTACGCATAACATGCCCCATAGGAAAAACAATAACCCCATCCATAACTCCTCGAACAAGCATAACCCTAATCAAGACCACGCAAATCTAAACTTAATCCAATAGCAAACAAAACAAAAAGAATAACAATAAATTAAGGTGAAAAATCCATATGGTTCAACCCGCCATACAGATCCAACGTAAAAACTAATATACCTAAGAATTTTAAAAAATAATTGAACAAACTTTTCAACAACCCCATAGATACAGCACTATATTAAATAAAAATTGCATAAAAATCTCTTACTCCACTATGCCTAACATAGCACAAACGATACTAACATCAAACAACTTTAAATAAGAAAACCCC
>NC_136486.1:61229906-61339906 GCF_053919585.1 Euprymna scolopes | reverse complement strand
GTCGTTACATACACGTCTCAACATCATCATGTCTACACAATGTCCGAACAGTGAACACTGTCTCCCCACTCAAAGAGCTTTCTTTTTCCAATCTACACATCTAAGGAAAGAATGAACATCTCTAGGTCTCTTACAACAACATCTCTCTCTCTCTCTGAGTTCTTCAACATCTCTCTCTACGACAAGAAATCTCACTAAGACTCGTATCTTTACTAATAAGATTCTTATAAGACTGCGCGTATAATAAGACACTCTCTCAATGAAACCCCTATATTTAACATGTGTGTGTGTGTGTGTGTAATTGAGTCTGCATATACATTGGTATAGCGATGCGCATATGCATAGATATGTACTTGTGTAAGCATGGTATGTATCAGTGTTTGTACGTAAGTTTAGGCTGTCTCTTTGTATGTGTGTATGTCTGTACATATATATATTTATGTATGTTTGAATATGTGTGGTTATGTATGTGCTTATATTTGCACTTATGTTAAGGTTTGAAAGGTGTATATACAAGTAATCAATATACAAATAGTCAAAATTAAAAACGCATGGGCGACCACATACCAAGCCCCACATTTCAATCAACTCTCTCCTTTATAATTTTTTTAAAATATATAATTAACCACAGTATATGAAGTACTCACTCAAACATCAATTCCAACCCTACGAACAACAAAACAAACTCATCCAAACAGATATATATGTATTTTAAATAAAATTTAACCAAACATTTAAACTAGATCAAACTACGACAACAAAAGTATTTAACTGACTTAGCTCAACTAACCAAGTCAACTTTAAATTATACACTCATTATTAAAATAAGCCAACCATAATCTCACTTATTTAAGTAACCCTCCATACATTCCAGATTTTCACACCATGACGCGTCTCTATCTCCACCTCATCAGCTCACCCATCCCCACAGCAAAAACAGCACACAAACTCCCTACCACGCACACCCCACATTGAAACTCACAAGAATATCCATTTCCCAATTAGACTTAAAATCAAGAGTTAAACCCTTTTCAAGAATACTAAAACGTCCCGCCGAAAATACTCCATTAAGAACCTGTATGCTCGCCCAACTTTAAACCTCCCCCTCTTACTTTACTCTGTCTACTTCACCCCACTTCCTCTTTCCCTCATCTAAAAAGCCCACTTCTTCCAATATAAACAAGATAACTAACTATCTTTCTATCAGACTCATACCTCAAGCAAGCCGTTCCAGCTTCAGGCGTGCTCTTCCGAATGTCATCACTTGGATTATTTTGCCATCTTTAGTATTTTGATAACTATACTATTGATTCTGAGGTCCATTGCACACTTAATTAAATGCTCAAATAATATTACTCATGGGCATAATTACAATAGAATGGTATATCCACCCAATTTCGGATATACTTTGTCAACACCGAGAAAGCACTTGGACCGAAGCAATTAACACACAATCAACGCAATAACGAAATAGAATGCCCGGTATACGTTTCGAAATATCAAGAAGGAGCAGTACGCTTTCGCTATATGGGAATATCACTTTCTCCCATGGGCCTATTTTCTGCCCACCTGGATTTGTAAACCCGAATGACACTGGACTCCTTCCGATAATGGACTACCCAGGTTGTATCAACTTCTCTTTTCGTACATTTTTTCCATATAATTATCCACAACTACTCAAAAACTATCTTCAATAATTGTGCTGAAAAGCAAAATAGCGTCCACTCGCAGCTGAACATGTTGCTAACTGCATTTCATTTCCTCTGATTATATGAGCCATTGTTGAAAATCTATGGATAAAGGAAATTAATATAACCTCTTTCATATATTCCTCTGTCAAGCAATAAATTCTTAAATCGAATATATGCCTATATATGTTTTTTTTCAGAATTTAAAAGTAAACCACTTAATTTATATATATATATATATATATATATATATATATATATATATATATATATATATATATATTTGATTGTATATATACATATATTTGATTGTTAAGGAAGAGGTCACAATCTGAGCAACAGAAATAAAAGGAAAATAAGGCTAAATTACCCCAGAACAGGAAATCTACTCGACACTAAGCATTGCAGTAGAAACCTAATTAAAGGTATAAACACATGGACAGTGCCAATGGAAAGACAATCTGGACTGTTTAAACGGTGAACAAAAGAAGAACTAAGGCATCCGGACCAGAAGACAAAGAAACTTATGACAATTCATAATACACTACACACAGAGGCTGATCGAGTCTAAGTCAAAAAGGAAGACGGGGAAGAAGGCTGGTTTGTATAAAAGACTGTGCAAATAACACAAAAGAAGACTTATAAAATACATTGTGCCGAAAACTAAATTAATAATTACGAGAGCAAGACACATTGAAGAAACAAGCAAAGCAGAAAAGGAGACGAGCAAGAAGACAAGCAAATGAAAAATGAAACAGAACCATATACACGTCCGATTATGAAATACGAGACTTAATAAAACACTTGGAAATCGCTAAAAAATTAACCTAACCAAGAAACTGAATCATTAATAACAGCCACGCAAAATAAAGAGATTAAGACAAATCTCATTAAACCAATGGATCGACAGGGCACAGGAAAATAGCAAATGCAGACTTGTGGACAAAGAAACAAACAATAAACCACATAATAAGCGAATGCAGCAAATTAGCCCAAAATCAATACAAAAATATACACGATCAAGTGTGGAAGAAAGTACAGTGGGAATTATTCTAACAAATGCATATTCAACACGCCGCAAAATGGTGTACTTACAAACTGCCGGTAATTCCTGACAATTTACATCACTAAATCCTAATAGATATGGCTATATAAACAGATTAACCTATCAACGCAAGAAGGCCGGAATAAAATAGTTAACAAAATGAAAAGTTCAGTCAGATTGTAGATGTTTTCGTTGCAGCAGAGCAGAGAGTGAATATAAATAGACGGACAAACAGAGCAAATACAGGGAATTAGCTTAAGAGACCAAATGACCTTAAAGATAAAGAAAGCATAAATAACACCACTAATAGCAGGAGAACTAGGAAGAATGCGAATTTAAAAAAACAAACAAACAGAGGAATTGAATCAGAGGGATGGTTGAGAATATATACTGAATAACAAAAATGAAAACAGTCGAAATATTAAGGAAACTCCTTGTATACGGAACTCCTTGTATACGGAAACTAACGCACTTAAGCTTCAGGACAAACTGGACATACAGAAACTGCTACAGATGTAAAAGGCACATGGAATAATGAATGCTGAAACAGCATAATACGAATTTACCCCCGCCTGCGTTACTGCCTTCCGCCACCTCTTCTTTCCGTTTTTTGTATGTTCTTGCGTATCTGTCACTATTAATTAACATCATACAAAATAAGTGAGGAGAGTCCAGGAAGATGGAAAACTGGAAGTGTGAAAGGACTATCCAGATCTCCTAGGGTTGGGTGCAAAGAGAATTGGTGGCTTAGGATAACTTAATAGCACCAAAAATCCAGTGAAATCAATGGCTGGTGCTAATGGGAAATAAAGTGTAAGCGGCTGTTGCTATAACGCAAATTCATCTGAAAACGTTATTGATAGAGTTGGAGAGTACTGGGAGTCTGAGAAGACTTGAACTCAGACTCCATATAACACCAAAAGTTGTTCTCAAATAGAAATCTTTTAAGGCTTGTGCGAATGCGCATCATAATAATAATAATAATAATAATAATAATAATAATAATAATAATAATAATAATACATGAAGTAAAGCAATGCTGAGTTTAATTGTATAAATGCATGTTTATTTTGCCACCTGAAAACACGTATAAGAGAGTACAGTGTATTTAATGAACATGTTCTCAGATGATTAGTCTGGAAATCTTCTAGAAAATAATGGGCATCTCATCCTCTCGACATATAATGTCTGTAAAAAGTGCAATTAGTTACCCATACAAATACGAAGCGTAAACACCTGCGCTACACATTATTATTTTTACATCTGTCTTCATAAACGTTATACTTACCTTAAATGATAAGGACTAATTGATAAATAAAAAAAATGAGGAAACAGATATTAGCTGTTGACGTAAGAAATAGTATACCTTAAATAAATATACTTATATAAAAATTATTAAATATCTGATGATAGCAACCGATTGAATTTACCAAAACGTGCCATAAGATGATGTTCCTAAACATATTATTCTATAATTTAAAAATTTACGTCTTAATATAACTACCTACTGATAATTCAAAATTAAAAAAATAAAGTTAATAAACAAAGATTATTTCATTTATTATATGGTATTTTGAATAGTCTAAGTAAATTGATTAAAAGCCGGTAAAACTTTTAAAAATAAAAACAAAACATATTTTATATAATTATGCAGGCCTGACTCACGTTTTTTCGCATAAAACAAAAATGAAATATACAAAAATAATTGTGTATGCTGTGTTGATGTTCTTCTTAATTTTTGTAATTAATATATCTAATTTGGAATTATTTGTGACCGGGATTTTATAGATAACTTTATACTTGGAATATTTACAATATCGTTTATAGAAGAAAATTATCTCGTAAATGTTTAGTAAGAATGGACTACTATTAATTTACCTCACACTTATCGACAATTTCTTTTGATATTTTAATCTAACTGGATTTCAAAACCAGATTGCATTTAGTCTAAAGGATTTTACAGCTTAGTTCGGAAATGTTAGTCAACCTTACTTAGATTTTTTTTTAATAAGCCAGTGTAAAGGAAACGTAAAGAGATTTTCTTTGGCCTTCGAATACTATGTTATTCTGAATATTTAAACAAGGTTCACTTGAGAGAAAAATACTCTTATCTAACTCACAGAGAACATTCTGGCTGGCCTTATAATTCCCTCCAGTAGGAAACTAATTAGTAAGTTATACTAATACATATATATACGTCTAGAAACAAAATAGGTTCCAAACTACTAAAATTTGTACAAAAATATATAAATATGTATATATATATATATATATATATATATATATACATATATATATATATATACAAATGTATTACCAATATATATATATATATATATATATATATATATATATATATATATACAAATGTAGTACCAATAATGCCTTGCATGCAGGCATGATAAAAAAAGATCAAGTATTCTAATTGAATCATATCAGCTATTATTTTTCCTCTCTATAGCTTTCTCTCCATCTACAGTCGAATAAAATAAATAAGGGAGATAATAATTTGTTATAAATCGAACCAGTATAAATGAGACGAATAAATCAAAACTAAAAAGGAAACAGTTATAAAAAAGATAGACAAAAATAGCATTAAGGCTTCGAGAAATTATTGTTTCCTTAGTTTTTTTTAATTTCTCTGGTTTTACAAGCTGGTATGCACCTGCCTCAATCAATTTAGAAGAGGTTAGGCTACGCAACTCTTAATATATATATATATATACATATATATATATTTAGTAATGTGATTGCCAATTTAAAATTCAAATTAGAATTAAAAATTAAAACTCAGTTTCATAAGAAGGAACACCAACAAAGGGAATAATTTGTACGATCGTTTCGGAAAACGTCGTTTTTATTGTGATAGACATTAACCACGGACAAAAATTTTGACATATAATATTTTTTAAACAAAGTCCCCTAATCAGCAAAATTATTGTCCGTGGCTTAATGTCTATCACAATAAGTGCATTGTTATCCGAAACGATCGTACAAATTATTGCCTGTGTTCTTGTTCCTTCTTATTAAACAGATTTTTATTTTTTTAATTCTAATCTGAATTTTAAATTGTCAATCATATTACTAACTATTAAAGTAGCTCTAGGACACTTGCCTATCGAGCTTATTATATATATGAATTACAACGAGCACTGTTCTTTTCTTGTATTTTAATTAAATTAGCCATTTTACTATCACATTAAAATACACTCTGCTCTTTATACTACTGTTCTAATCCCCTTTAAATTATATATATATATATATATATATATATATATATATATATATATATATATATATATATATATACTAGCTGTACCCTGCCACGCGTTGCTGTGGCTGAAATTGGCGCAATGGAAAAAGTTCCAAAATGAGAAAAAGCATGTTTCTTATAGGTTTAAATTTCAATTTTTCATGGGTACACAGTATTGTTCTATTTTCTTAGCTGATATAGAGATTTTCCGGTTTGGTGACTCTTGAATATGTAACATAAATTGTCCATGTGAAAAAACAGTCAGTGTGTAACTGTAAGGCCCACAATTGTAAAGATTGTTCCCTGTGCTTTGTTGATTGTTATTGCAAATGACAATAAAATTGGGAAGTGCAATTTGCTAAAGTGTAATGATGTATCCGGTGGAATCATAGGAATGCATTGAATTAAGATATATTCATCTGTGAAAGGTTCTGTTAAGATTGTTGTTTCTATGATATTGTTTGTTAATTTTTTTATTGCAAGCTATGTGCCATTGCAAAGCTTGGATTGATTTATATTTCGCAACCTGATAATAAGTACACAAAATTTCAGTTGCAATACATGCGGTGGCATCCCTGGCAAATATAACTGTTGGATAATTAACCACTTTATCTGCTTTCACAACAGTGTCGATGGATTTGT
The DNA here is from genome assembly GCF_053919585.1 of Euprymna scolopes. Classification (NCBI taxonomy): domain Eukaryota; kingdom Metazoa; phylum Mollusca; class Cephalopoda; order Sepiida; family Sepiolidae; genus Euprymna; species Euprymna scolopes. The sequence goes on along the minus strand of NC_136486.1, from coordinate 61,333,278 downwards.
ATTTGACTACCTCACTTGGAATTTTACATTTAATTATAGCGTTAAGTTCATGGGCATCTTTGTATTGACCTGCAAGAATAGCTCATACACTCAGTCAAATGGAATTCTTTTAATTTGAATATCTGCAAAAACCTTTTAAACTAACTATTCTTTTGATGAAATAAAATTACAGAAATTACAGAAGTTAAAAGTCAAATAATTTTGCCCTTAACTCTGATCACCTGGCACTTTTTCGTACCCAATTTCCCACAAGTGATTCAGAAGTTTTTGTGCGGATCGAACAGTCTGCAACTGTACATGCATATTTTGAGTTAAGTTTAATGTCTTCACATGGAATAAAAAAGTAGAGTATTTGAGGCAAGCATTTATTTCATCTGCTAGTGTTGATTGAAGAATAACAGGTAATATTTGTCTGAAATCTCCTGCAAGCAATATTACTGCATTCCCAAATGGTCAGACATTGCCACGCAAATCTTGCAAGGATCGACCAAGAGCGTCAAGTGATTTTTTGCGTACCATTGTGCATTCATCCTAAACAATAAGTTTTCATTTTTGCAATATTTTTCCCCATATTGGATGTTTTGGAGATGTCCAACATGAGATTTTTGAAAAATTGAATGTTTTAAAGTAGAATAAATAATTCTTCTACTTGGCAGCAAGGTCGCAGGTATTCCTCATGCAGCAAGGGCTAAGGCTATGTCATTTTGTTACCAAATGGCTGCAAAAATCAATTTAATTAGAAAGGTTTTACCAGTTACTTCTGGTGCTGTTCAAGGTAGCAGTAATTTCCAAATAACTTCTATTCTCACAGTCAGTAAATTAAGTGACTAAAATAGGATTTATCCCTGTTTTGACAATGCTTTATTCACTGTAATTAATTTAGGAGACTAAAATAGGATAAGGGGTTAGAGATGGACAGATAGAGAGGAAGATATATAGATAGAAAAGAGACAGTGAGAGGAAAATAGATAAAGACAAGGAGATAGAGAGATAAAGGGATTGATAGATAAACAGAGAGAGGGGGAGAGTTAGAAACAGAGAGGGATGAGACAGAGGAAAGGAGAGAGATAGAGGGAGTTAGAGAGAGAAAGGGGCTCAAAGAGAGATGGAGAGGGTGATATAGAGAGAAAGATAGATTGAGAGAGGGAAAGGGAGAGATGGATAGAGAGAGATATTGAGAAAGTGGGAGAGAAACAGAAGGTGAACTACACTTCACCGTTTTTTTCCTCGTTCAGTAGAGAAGAAATCTTTCGAAACTGATGCAATTTTATTGTTTTGTTATTATCCAGAGTACCCTATTTTGTTTTTTGTTTTTTTTTTTTTTTGGGGGGGGCTAGATTTTCCCCGCATTAGAAACCGACCGCGTTATCTGTACTTTCACTTAACAAATTAATAAAAGAAAAACATATTGTAAAATTTGAATTTAACAGGAAAATACTATTTTAAAAAATAGCACGGTAACATAAGTGCATAAGTGCCACTTAAACTACTCCTTGGACATTGAGTTCCATGCCGACCAGCATAATTATTTAATGGTCGTTCCCTTAGCCCCCCCAGTCAAGGCTAATGCATGCGCACGTAACATTTTTTTTTTATTTACTGACGTTGGCTTTGTAACTAAACGATTTATTGATAATTACGTAACCCTTAAACGCATGCCGGAAGATTTAAATTGGTTCATTATTGTTGTAATGAAAAAAAAAAGTTTCATTGAACACAAAACCAAAAACACATATTAATGATAAATGATTTATTATTCTATTCATTGAAATTAACTAATTTTTAAATAAAAAAGTAAAAATGTACGCATAAAAAACTTGTTTTTTTGTTTTGTTTTTTTTTAGATTAGGTCCACCTTATAATCACCCCCACTCCATGTTAACAACGGATTTCGGAATAAACACCATCTGGGGGGGGGATATTTAAAAAAAAGTCAATAAAAGTCGTCATTTAAAAAGAAATCTAAAATCAAATGTTTGTAAAAGTAAGAAATTATTAAAAAATGTTTAGTAACATTTTTCGGTGCTAATGCAGAGAGTGATCCGCGCTATTTTTTAAATCGTGTTTTTTTTTTAATTCAATTGTAAGGTTAAATTACAGAATAGGTACAAAACACCCTCCCCTCACCATGTTAAAAATGGCCTTTTTAAAATAATAACGTTATTATTACAGCATGGATTACTCTCTGCATGAGTACCCATTTTTCTTTTAATATTCCTAAAAAGTAAAACTTTAAAAAAAAAAAATAAATAAATAAATGTTTGTAAATGTGACAAATAATCGTTTAGTTACGGCAACGTCAGTAAATAAAATATGTTACGTGCGGGGTGAGGTGGGAGACTAAGGGAACGGTTATTATTTTTTCTACTGGTCGCCATGGAACTCAACGCCCAAGGAGTACCAAAATGTATTTTTTGTCAAATAAATAAATAAATTTCAAGCAATTTTTGCAATAAATAATAGATAGCAACTTCGTAAATTTTACGACTCGCCCCAGCATATTATAAACACCCTAATTCCCCATGTTAAAACGGCTTTCGGAATGGACACTCTCAACCTCCCCATATTAAGAACGGCTTTCGAGGTTTATGGAAGGGCGTTTTTTTAGTTTTTTTTAACATGGGGGGGTAGGGTGTTTATAATACGTTGAGGCATGTCGTAAAAATGAAACAGTTTAGAAAAAGTTAAAACAAACTTTTTTATGTAAACAATGCCGTGAAAATAAACTAAACCATTAAAACGTAATGTTTCATGAGTAAAAATCCTTAACATAAATAAAATTTAAAAATTGGTAAGTACATAAATGATTTTAAATTTGTAAAACATGGGATTATTATTTTTTTTTGTATGCTAATGCAGAGAGTGATCCGCGATATATTTTTAAAATCGTTTTCCACGTTTAGTTAAAGTTTAATGATATGTTTTTATTCAATTGTAAGGTTAAAGTACAGAATAGGTACAAACACCCTCCCTTCCCCATGTTAAGAATGGCTTTTTAAATAATAACATTATTATTTCAGCACGGATCACTCTCTGCATGAGTAAGTTTTTTTTTTGTTTTTTTTTTACTGATCGAGTTAACAGGAAATGAAATCTTTCGTCAATTCGTGGCTGTGAAATGAATCGAACCGGAAGTTAAGTTTTAACAACAGAACAGATTCGCAGTAACGGTTAAAAAATATATTTATTTTATTTAATATTTTAATTTTAATAATTCGCGAGGTAAATTTATTTTAATAACATAAAAACATACCTCGACTCTAAAAATAGGTTGTCTGAAAATTTCAAATAAATTGGTAACGTAGAAATATGGTTTTATTCGTTTAGAACGAACCAACTTTACATTTATATATATATATATATATATATATATATATATATATATATATATATATATATGGGTGTTGGGGGGCGTGTGTGTGTGTGTGTGTGTGTTCTTGTGTGTGTGTTCCTTTACAGAAACGACGAAATCCGATATCGTCGGTTTAAAATCGGTGCAAATGTAGATTTCTACTTTGCATCATTTATTGAATGTTTTTCAGTTTCGGTTTATACAAAAACATGCACATACACACACCCACACGCACACATTAACTTGTATGCACACATACAAATATATCTGTGTGTATATGTGTTTGCAAAAATATGCGCATACACGTGCGTGCCTTAACCTTTACTAATCGCTTATTAAGAGCCACTTTCATAATGATTCTGATTACTGTAATTACAGTGACTATAATGCCTTATCTCTTGGTAAACTCGAATACATCGCAGACGTGGGCGGATTACTATTGCATTATCAAGACATAAACATGTAAAGCGACACTTTTATACTGTAATCTATCAATCAGCTTTAGTTTGCACATTGGATGATTATAACTTTCTTGTTGGGATTTATTTTATCATGATCGTGTCTCACTTTATACAAGAACCACGAATATTTATTAACGGAACGTCGTTTTTTATATTTGTTTTGTCGTTTGATTATACATTTAGTTCCGCTTTATAAACATCATATTTGGGTTTCTGTTTCGACATTTTTAAAAAGCACGTAATCATTATGGTTTTGTTAAATTTTCCTCGATTTTTGGTGAATGTCTAACGCAGAGAATATTATAAGCAGTATAGTTTTGTATAACAAGTAACAACACATGGTGGTGTAATTGCTCTCATTACGGTCCTTCAGGACTGAACGGTCTTATTCTGGAATCAAAATATTAGAAGATTTAATATTTTTTGTAGCTTAATTGTCATATATATTTTTATAACTTACTACCGAGCTCTCCCTATGTATTGAGCATGGTTGAAATAAATACTAAAAATTTACGCATTAAATTATATTTCGTATATGAATTTATGTGATTAAATGAAGTAGTCATATATATATATATATATATATATATATATATATATATATATATATATATATAATATTGATCGTTTTCTTTTATCAACTTTTTGCATGCTTTTCTACCTCAGTTAAACATCTGGCCCGGAAAATTCTTCAAACTCATAAAATCGTCGCCCCAGGATGTTTATCTCTGAGTTTATCTTAACATACATCAACACAATATCGTTACTAATCAACAAATGAAGTGCGTTACCGTAGCCCAAATCAATCTTAGCCACGTGCGTTTTTAAGGCAGTCATAAAACTATGAATCAACACAGGAGAAATTGAGGGTGCTTGCCTTATTTATACGAAATATGAGTAAAATGCAACCCTATGGATAGTTCAACGTGCACATTGTTGAAGGGGTGTTCCACTTAAAGAATACATGTTATGATGGAAAGTTGTGTCATGATGTATCTCCTGTCTATGATTTTACTCCAAAAGTTTAGGAAGTCGCATTTTTTATGCTATTACTCAATGGGATCCTCTTGTGAATCTTTTTCTAATGATCTACTCTGAACTGTCTTCATCCTCCGTTCTGTCTCCACTGAATCAACCGATCACCCTGTTTCCTCAATGGAGATTAAAACAAAACGTGGTAATGTTTAAGATGCCACTTTCTTTGGCACTGTGTATCATTATTCGATAGCTGACAGGATTCTGTACCTTCATATCCAGAATATAGCTATGCTCTATGTTCATAACGAAGCGTCTTAAATTGCATCTACCTTGACAAATTAGCTTACTGTCAACATAAACAGGTATTTACTCTAAAAAATTACAACTGAAGCGAAATGCTGTACATCCGTGAATTTGTTAATAAAATATCACATGGAAATCACAATTAAATTGCTTTCAGTTAATTAGATGTTCAAAAAATTCAGCTACTATGTAGGACTGCTAGAAACCATTAATAAGATGCTGATAGAAGACGCTAAAGAGCATTATAACCTAATTGCCAAGTCTAAGATAGCTAAGCATTTACACGCATTGTACTGAACAGATGTGAATTTTACATCCAACACTCATCAACAGACCTTAAGTTATCACATCACCATCCAACAAAGTTTTGCTCTGCGATAAAAAAAACCCGTATTAACTCCAATACTCTGTGATAATATCAACTTTTAAATTTCTTCAAAGTACTTAACTGCTGTGAGTGAAATCCATAACATCTTTTCAGTTTTTTTTTCAGACTTAAATACCTAGCTAATGACAAGTCAACTGGATTTGCTAACATTCCAATTATAGTGCTCCACAATTTTAATCAGGACAAGCTTCTACATAAACAAACGTTGTTTAAACGTTGGCTAGAATAGTCAACATTTTGGAAAACCTACACTAAATTCAAGTGGTCGGTTTTCTACATGCTAGTAGTTATCAATATATCTCCTATGCAGGGTGAATAGGTTGAGATAATCTGTGATAGCGAAGTTGTCGATCACCTGAGCATAAACCATTATTCAGTGAAAAAAGAATGTTATTGCGATTAAAACGCAATACCTGGAGTCCTGTCGGTGGGGCATTAGAATACGCCGACTACCCCCCCTGCAGAGGGTAAAAATCCCTCAATGGGGGTCCGGGATATGACCTTAAACTATATCCGATGCTGAGGTCCCAGCTTGCGGGCTTTTGGGGAGTGTGGAGCCACCCTTTAATTGCCATTGCTCCCAGGTCCACTCTGACCCGTAGTGGTAGTACCTGTCAGGGTCCCAACTATGGGTTAAATAGAATCCGACTTAAAAAAACAAATATACTCCATTAAAAATCGTTCTCAAAATAACTAGATTCGGCATTAAATAACCTGATAAAGGTTGATATGCCGTAAAACAACCAACCAAAACCAAAACAAAAAAGCTATACCTGGTCTGCTGATCAAGAGTAGAGTAATATCACACCAGGCCAGTGAATGTATTGTCAATTGTTTTATGTCAATTGCAAGAGCCCTTTACATATCGTAGACATTTGATAAGCTTTGGCATAAAACTCTACTTCTCCAGATTCCCAACTACGGATAGCTGAAAATGTCGTGTCAGCCATAAGACGTTTTGGTCTTATAAATTTAGTAAAGTAGTCGTTATCTGGCATTCTTTTAACTGTGGCCTGCCTCAGGGAAAAATCTTGGACCCAAGCATTTCCCTGACGATCTTCCAAATGAGATTTGTCACGTGCGATAACATGAGCTATTTTAATTTCATTAATTTTGACCCCAATTAAATGATCATATGTGAAAAAGGTAAATAGACTGAATATAATAGATTAAGGCTGAAAAAGACAGAATAGATTTGCTTCCACTTTTTCCCTGCTCTGTCACAGCTCCCAGTTGTGTAAAATAAATTATTGACCATAACTCGAGGCAAAAATATAATGTTTAAAATATGAAACGGCCAAAAGAAACAGTCAGATCTTCAAAATAATTTGGACATTAACTTGATCAATGAAATAAATGGTTGTTTTCCTAACGGCATTGTTAAGACAATTCAACCCTTCCCTTTTTTTGTCTGACATTAATAAATTACACCAAACATTGATTTGCTAATTCAGCAATTGAGAGATTGCTTGTTCCTGCCACTCACAGTGTTGCTTACCTTAGAGTATCGATTGAAGGTGTTTATGATATTGACACACAATAAGATAAGTTTGCATTTTTATAATGTTTGATAAACAATTGCCCTGGTTGTACTAAACAGGAATCAATTTTAAAGCAAATAAAATATTGAAATACGTGAAAATATACGAAATGCATTACTAAAGAATACAAGATAGTGAATGCAATTTCAACTTCAAATATTGCTTTGGATTTGCCAGTTGTGCAAATTCATGACAATCCTATTAGAATTGCTATTGAATGCCATCCTACTGCTCGTCACCGCCAATTAAAATGTTTGCGCAAAAATTTAGTCTTCCTTGTCTAAACATTGCAACGAATGCCAATAAACCATTGTTCACTTGATAAAAGTCGCTAGAATTTTTCCTACTAGATAAAAAATATATGTGTCCAAATATATAGATTTTCATTTGAAACTTACATTCCTCGGCGAATTAATACCAAACTTATGATTGAAAATTCATACAAAATACAAAAAATATATTTCGGCACAGATTTTAAATGAAAAGCAACTACTATGTACACTTTGACTGTAGTCGATTTTCGGCATTATACTTAAATGCTTATAAATAATAATGACTGGTAGAAATTTTTCAGTTAGACTAATATTTCCCATAATGTTAAAATATTTAAATACTAGTACCTCCCTTTTGTAATATGTAATATTAATTAATATTTTACAGTAAAATAGTTTTCCGGTTTAGCATTTTTTAGCATAATTTTTGTTAAATCATAAATTATTTTGCCAAGTATTTAAGCATCAGCAGAACCATAGGACGTAGATCGTAATCATCTGATAACGAAGGACAACAGAGAGAAAACGAATTGTCTTATACAAAGAGTGCAGTAAATTCATGAGAGGATTCTATCAAGATAACTGTATACATAATATATTACAAGTCCATTATATAGAATTTACAAATGTGCATATATCGAAAATAATATTATAATTTAAACAAGTAAACTTTATATTTTTTGATTCAGATAGAAAATTACTTTATTTCCATAATTAATAAAGACGCATTAATATAAATGTTGCTTCCAAAGAAAAATGCAATGTATTTATTAGTAATACAATTTACAGTAGACTTGTGATTACTCAGAAACAATCTCTGTAAAGGATAGAACTAATAGTGTTGTCTGGCTTCGAGCAGACAGCCAAAAAAGTTTTTTTATTGGTAATATATATGACTAATGTATTAAAAACTCCATGAGCTAAAGAATTATATAATCCGAAGAACGTCTGTCGTACTTTTATTCATGTACACAAACCAGCCATTTCCTTTGGAATCCTATACTTAGCGTCTTTATTATGTGATTCCAGACATTTATAACGTAAAAAAGCAAACGATTACCTCACATAACTGATATATTAAATGCTTGTTCTAACTTCCCCATCAAATCAATGCCACGTGTTTAAACTGCACAGGTGTTCGCATTTCTCTATCATTTAATCTTTGTGCACTATCGCATTGGCTCGGCGCCAGAGAAAATATGAAACAGCTCGCAGTTGAAAAAAAAGAAAAGAAAACGGAACAGAACAAACTCAAAAACACAAAATAAAAAGCGGTAATTATTTTATTGACAATGGATAAAAATATACAAGCAAAGGCCGTAAAACGAAAAAATAAATTCCGCACAATACACATTAAAGCTAAAACGTCCGGAACCATTAGAAAGTAGTAAGACTTGGCTGAATAGTTTGATGTTTTACGCTCTTCAAACTTAAAGTGAAAATGCAAGCGAATAGAATCACGAAATAGGAACAATACATTAACATATGTCATTAGCAACACTGAAAAAGTAATAATAATAATAATAATAATAATGATAATAATAATAATAATAATAATAGGGATAAAACTACCCAACCAAATGGAGATGAGGGCACTAGTGAACCCGGATGCGTATAAACACCTGGGAGTTTTGGAGGCAGAAAGAGAGAATTGGAAAGCTATACGCCAGGAGAACAAGAAACTTTCTGGAAACCAAATTATATAGCAATACTCTAATAAAAGTTATTACTATATGGGCAATATAACTAGTAAGCTACTCTGAATCGTCCATATAGTGCATTAAAGAAGAACTGGAAATGATCAGAAAAGCATGAAACACATAACAATACACAACGCACTACACCGAAAGGACGGCGTTGGCCGACTCTCCGAGAAAATAAAAAACGGGAGAAAGGGACTGATCTTTGTAGAAGACTGTGTGAATGGCACCAAGAAAAAAAAGAACGAGAAAAATACATAATGCAAAACACTAAAATGATACTCATGGCAGCAAGAGACACTGAAAAATCAAAACAGATTGAAACCAGAGAGATATAGTATAAGACAAGGAAAGAAAAATGGGATGCGAAACAACTACACGGAAGATTTGTAAGGATGACAAAAGATCAGAATAACGAAATGATATAGATGCGAAAAGGATATGTAAACGGAGAAACACAATCCCTAATTACTGCATCGCAAGATAACTTGATACAAACCAATTATATCAAAATAAATTCGACCAAACAGCAAATACAAATTCTGTGGACTAAGAGACAAACCGATAAACCATATAGTAAGCGAATGTAGCAAACTAGTGCAAAAGAAATACAAGAACAGGCACGAATAAGTGGAAGGCGAGTACTCTGAAAATAACGCAAATGAATGCATCTTGAACGCAGATATAAATGACAAAAGCATAAGCCGGCAACAATAAGTGAAAACGAGAATCATGAAATCCTATTGGTCGTATACGTACAAACGGATAAACCCGTCCAAGCAAGAAGACCGGATGTAGTAATTATGAACAAGAAAGAAAAGTCTTGTCAAATTGTAGACTTTGCTGCTCAAGATGACCACAGGATAAATATCAAAGAAAATGACAAACGGAGAAATAACGCACAGAGTTAACCAGAGAGCTGAAAGGGGGATGGATGATGAAGGAAATCCGGATAGTACCTATAAAATAGGAGCACTAGGAACAATTTCAAAAAAGTTTAGAAAAAAATGAGAGAAATTGAAATCCGAGGAATGGCTGGAAAGATACAACGAATAGCAATAATGAAAACAGCTGAAATATGAAGAAAACCTTTTGATTACGGAAACAGATACACCTGGGCCAGATGTGTAATCCAGACAAGCTAGTGCAGAGAGAAAACATGAAGAAGCGTTACATTGAACACAACACATAGAAGCTACGTATCTATGAGTTCGCTATCCCATTGCCTCATCATTGCCCACTCCCATAAATAAAGAGTGACTCCAAATAGCCGAGCAGGGTCAAGGAGGACGGAAAGGCGGAGGAGAAAGCACTGATCAGAACTCCGCTGGATAAGTGCGAAAAGAGCTGATGCCTTGAGGAAGCTTAATGCCACTCAAATTCCAGTGAAGACGCATGACCACTGCAAGCGAGAAATCAATGGTGAGCGGCTGTTGCGAGAACGCAAATTCATTTGCAAATGTTATCGGAAGAGGTGGGGAGTACTGGGAATGTGAGGAGACTTGTTGTTACTCAACTTCCAGAGAACACCACAAAAGAACAGATATTAGATGGCCTGTGTGAATGCCTTTTGTGAGCAATAATAAATATACTGAAATAATGATGCTGAATAAAGTAAATCTGAAAAGAAGTTATTAAGTAAAGGTAAAAATGTTACGAAAATAATAATACCAAAATAATAACATGATTGTAATAATACATTTTTTTAAAATAATTTTAAAAAAGGTAATAACTAGAAGGCAACATGGGGTTGCTCAGTGGTAAAGTAACTTAAATATATTTTTTGTTTGTGCAGATGTATTTATTTTTATAGAGTCAATTCTCTATAAAGTGCATCGTCCATAGTAGTAATTTCTATTTGCGATTTGTGATTTAGATGCCGTTAGCCACAATCGAAACCAAAATAGTTATCGCTCCATCTCCAGTCGATTAAAAAAATTACGAAGTGTAACACAACCTAAGAAAAAAAAAGTGAACACTATTCGGGTGTTATAAAACCAATAAGTCGATTATTTAAAATCACGAAATGCAAAAAATATATATACATATATACATATATATATATATGTATATATATATATATATATATATATATATATATATATATGATTAGTTTTTTTTTTGAAAAAGAATTCCAGCAGAGTGCTCAATTAAAAGGAAAATCACAATTGTAAGAGCGAGTTTATATATTGTGTACAGAAAGTTGTTAGTTAAGAAAGATCATTGCTACCGTCGGTTTCAAGCCCGATAATAAGGCCCGTTTAAGGCTCTCTTCAGTCAATATTCGTCTCTCAAGAGACGAATAATGGCTGGAGAGAGCTTGATAAGGATACCTTAAACGGGCCTTATTATCGGGATTTAAACCGACGGTACCAATCTTAAACGGGCCTTATTATCGGGCTTGAAACCGACGGTACCAATGATCTGTCTCAACTAACAACTTTCTGTAAACAATATATATATATATATGCTGAAACCCACACTCAACCAAGTTAGTTTTAATAATGGCAAAAACTTTTAAAATGTTTATCGTACGACCCTTTCTCTTCCCATCTGCATAACGGTCCAAGTTACTGGCTCGTCCGTGCGCCATGCTGGATCTAGTAGGCACAGACACCTATCTGCTACTACTTAAACTGTAGCAAAAGCATAAGCCGGCAAAAGCATAAGCATAAGCCGGCTTCACTTACCATACATCGACCTTAACCCCAGATTTAAAAGTAAATCTCATCCAAATTGCAGGAACGTTGATCGGCCTAATCCTATCTTGAATGAGAATAGAACACATTTTTTCTCCAGCTCATGGCTGCTAAGATATATAAAACCATCCAAACGCCCCAGATGCTAGGCGACTGAGTATCGGTTGAGTCAATACTCTAACAAAGTTATAAAACATAACATCTTAAAATTATACTTGAAAACATTAACACTGAAAAAAATTCTACTTTTCTTCGGGTGAATTATTATATTTTATTTTTAACATCGATATATGAACGTTAACATAAATCCTTACTTTGGACACGACCATACCCTGCAAACCTTATATCTAAAAGACGGCTCCTACGTACACATGTATTCTTTACACCGATTATTTTTATTATTTACACTTTGCATATAAACATAACTACATAAACTTCTGACAAAAAAAAATTTACTTGCGCTGCAATAGATAACCAAAAACGGTTGATTTTCTGTAAAATAAAACACACAGAATGTATCTTTTTCTCTGTCTTTCCCCGTTTCTCTCTGTTTCTCTCTCTAGAGATAGAGGGAGATATAAAACGGCATAAAAATTATCTTACATGGCATAAAATATTACCTAAATCAAGCAACTGCTGCACGTGTTTTTAAAAAAGAATTTTCAGACAATTTAGATAACTACACATTTTTTTTAAATAAAGCTACAGAAATTCTCGAAAATATTAAGTATCACAATGTGGGTGCACAGCATACTCCTAAATATAACTTTATCTCAAACCGATTAATAAAAAAAGCGATATTTTGAAGCTCCTGTCATTTGCCGTTTATTTCCTTATAATAGTATCTAACAAAGCAAAAAATGCTTACAGAAACGGTAAAAATATTAGCCGTATATAAACACAAACGCGCGTTGTAAATCGCCTAACATGATTTAACATTCGATATTACTTTCAGATCTCTAATACTAAAATTATTAGAACCAAGTACTATATATATATATATATATATATATATATATATATATATATATATATATATATATATATTCGATATAATTATATAATTAGAACCAAGTACTACATATATATATATATATTTGATATCGAAATTTACAATTCCGTAATAACTATTTTCTAAACCCACTATATATATATATATATATATATGTGTGTGCGGGTGTGTGTCTGTGTGTGTGTATTTATCATGTTTATGTGTGTATCTGTGTGTCTTAAATTTCTCAAGTATCCATATATATATATATATATATATATATATATATATATATATATATATATATATATATATATATATGCATGTGTTTGCGTATATTTGTCTATTATCATTACGCATTGTATGTATATATTTGTATATATATGTATATATATGTGTATGTATATATATATATATAAATATATATATAGATGTGTGTGCGTGTTTGTGTGTGTATTTTGTGTGGTTGTGTGTGTTTAGTAATAAACTTTTTATTTGATCGAACATACTCTTATTGATTACTTGTTACTTTGTTTTTGCTCGACTTCTATTTAATCTGAAGTCATGTAGACCTATGGCAGATGTCACATATCTACATCGGATGCCACAGGATAATTACATTAATATCGACCTTATCTGAACGGATCGACTGCTGAGATTTTTCAGCGCAAATATTTGTTAAAGGCGAGAGAATCATATATCAAACTGTCTTGCCAATTCACGAGCGTGACACAAATGCAATATTTAGATTTATTCTGGTTTTGATCTTTCGTCGTACAGCACATTAAACATTTTCGGGTTAGTCAAGTATGGCGTTTTAATTGTTGTATAATTGGTTATCATAAACTTTGTTCCTATTTGAACATGTTTTAAGCTGTTATAAATACTTTTGCATAGGAACAGTAAAGTCCTGCTACCTGCTTAGAAAATGGCGCTATAAACATGACATAGTATTATTTCCAGACGTGGTAGACGTTTGTGTCTACAAACATATTTGTGAAAAAAGGGTTACAAGGAGAAAGATAACGATATACTATGTTCGCAGACGACATGAAAATACATTAAAATCTAAGGAGTATTCCAAACCACAATCATACACAATTAGTTACAAAAATATATGGCAAATATACACGGTAAACCAAATGCTAGAAAAATATAAACAATTTTGTACTGAAGAAGGGATTATAATTTTCATTGGATGGGTGTCCTGGGGTTACAGCACTGTCTTAAAGAATATCAGCAGCTACTGAATTGGCTGTAAATAAGTGGTGGACGAATGTTTGTTTTAAATCGGCATTTGTTGAGATAATGAGTCGACTATTATCACGGTGGTTCTATGTTCAATCCTCGGCTAGGGAGAGGTGCTAGTCATGCCGCATTGAGGTATTGTGATACAACGAAACAGTTCTTTATGTAGATAACTGTATATATATAATAAATTCCGCAGCCAAACAACGTCGCAGCCCACAAGAGCCATGACCGTCAAAGAACCGGAAGTTCAAGACTCGAGTTTCGCCCTCATTTGGGCTCATCAGTTAGACACATCCGAACTCATGATTCGAAACCCGAGCCTCTTGAATGCAAGGCAAGCACGCAACCAACTGAGCAAACGCCCTGTACACAAGAATTTCTATTAACCAACACAGATCAAGCAAACCGCACGGAAATCCGACTGTGAAATGAACCTACTTCGTCTCAACAAGGGACGCGGTCATCCAACCAGCTAATAACCCCAAGTCAATGCCTCACAAGTAGGAGTCTTTTTAACTCGAAAGGACGATGCCATCCAGCAATGCTAACAAAGCGAGCAACTTATGATAGAATTTTCAGAATGTGAGAGATTGTATATAATAAATTCCACAACCAAACAACGTCGCAGCCCACAAGAGCCATGACAGTCAAAGAACCGGAAGTCCAAGACCCAAGTGTCGCCCTCATTGGTGGCAGATGTGATATATATATATATATATATATATATATATATATATATATATATATATATATATATATTACTTATCTACATAAAGTACTGTTTCGTTTTTCACAATACCTCAATATATATATATATATATATATATATATATATATATATAAAGTGCTGTTTCATTGTATCACGATGCCTCAATGCGGCATGACTAGCACCTCTAACCATCGCGATAATAGTCGGCACTTTAACCATCGACTCATATATATAAGAGAAAGGGAGCCCGGCCTTGTCGGGTTGTAAAATACGCACAATTTATTTTTAATTCAGGATTATTTCGTATTTATTATTGCAGAGCCGAATTCTTATTAAATATTATATTTCACTTAATATAAAGTATCAATGTAAAATGTTTTCAATAGCGTTAAATCAGCTTGTATCAAAACGGAAACATTTGCTGCTTCAACCGCTTCTCCTACATATGTATTCTTTGGGAGATAGATAAGAAAATATTAATATAAATTGTTTGAAAAAATATTTTAATTTTGGCATGTCATCAAGTTGCAATGAACATTTTGCATTTCAAATCGCCGACATATTTCTCTACGCGTTATAAATCAATGCAAACAGATACTTTATCCACTATAAACTACCCTTGTTGTATGATTAATTTTTTCTGTTGATTTAAATGTTATCTGATCAGTGTTTTAAGAACTTATCGATAAAATATTCATGCACAAATATATAAATAGTAATAGTAATATAAATATTTACACTTCCACACATTCACGAAATATAAGCGTACAAAACACCTGCCTTTTACTAATTCAAATTCGGGTGCAGAATTAAAGCGTTTAACTTAATAGCAAGTTCACTTTTTTAGTTTTACCTTGCTGCAAAATTTGATTTGCTTAGAACGTCTGTACTCTATAATAACAATTTAAGAATGCAAGTAGAACTTTATTCCACGTTTACACTACGGAACAAATTATTAAATAGTTTATATTTTTTAAATATTTAAGAGAGGAGTGAATAAAATCCATGAAACTTTGAGAAAATGATTACAATACTATTCAGCTACTTTACTCAGAAAATAAAAGTAGTTAAAGCAGTATTAGCGAAACTAATGCGGAAGATGGGAATATATGTTGATTTCAGTGTGTGAAGTTATTAACGAGGTTGAGAAAAAAACACAATATACCCATAAATTTTTTATTGAGAAATTTTCAAACTTTAAAAGAACATGGAAAAATGCTTAGAATAAATAATTACATAGCAATTTTACGTTGACATAACTAGTAGGGTATATGCGATCGTTTTTATGAATGACTTCTAAAAGAGGTTGACCGATAGAATTAGTCGAATTTGTGTTTTCGTCAACAGTTATTCCTCGCGGTAACTCTTAGAGAGCATCCCACAACTCATCTTTGCTCCTGAATTGGCGTTCACTTGCATAGAGACGTCACTTCATGATACTCCAAAGGTTTTCAATTAGGTTCAAATCTGGTGAATTCGTAGGACACTCCATTTTCCGTAGCACAAAGAACCTTAGTTGTTGCAAACACTCTTTGCTTTTATGTGCTGCATGCGAAAGAGCACTATCTTGCATAAAATTAATAGTTCTTCTGAACCTTTGCTTCTTCAGTCATGGTTCAAATTGCTACTTCAGAAAAGCTATGTAAGCATTTGATGTCATTTTTACGCATTCTAGGAATATCCATGGACCAACTAAAGTACTTCCAGTAATCCCAGCCCAAATCATTATCTCACAATCACCTTGTTGGCGCTTTAAACGTTGATGTCCATGTCGTCCATCTAGGACCCATCTCTTGCTCCAGTCATCTGGGCCATCAAGAGTTACATGAACTTCATCCGCGAACAAAACTTTGGAAAATCCGTTTTCATGTTGTCCTCTGCCCATTTAAGTCGGTTTTGTATGTGACGTTGCTTTGATTGGGGCTTTGTCACAGGCTTAACACATTTTGCCACTTGTTTCAGACGGCGACATCGAGTACTTTTTGAGACATTCTTCAATCCAGTTTGGTCAAAGACTTCTCAACTTGTTCACGTTTAATTTCGAATAGAGAACGGCGTGAAACAATTGTAAATTTACCTTTATCAGCTCTCTTACGATCCTTTGTATGGTCCTTGACAAAGTTATTCAAAGTTTGATTGTATCTTGATATCATTTTCGATATTTCGATGGTAGTTTTACCTTTTGCTATCTGTTCTGTAATAATAAGATTTTCAGACCTAATTAAACCACCTTTACGACCCATTTTATTAATGAAACAAACCGCCTTGTTAATAATTTGACACATCTTTAATGCTGTGGATTCTCTAATTACGATGTCAAGTTGTTTACATTGCGCGGAACAGTACGAAAATATCACAGTATGCGCAGCTCAGCGTTGCCAACGTATCCGAAGCTTTTGATACGAAACTACGGGTAAGTTTCTGAAACTGGTAAAAGATGTTATCTCGTTAATAATTTGACAAGCAGTTTTTTGTATTTCATTTAATGCAGCTTCATAGTAGAATAAATAAAAGCGATATATTTGCATTCTTCTCCTGCATGAGGTCAATAATCTTAACATATGGTATGCGCGTCCTTTCATTGTATTCTCACGTTTAAATTGTTAAACAAACAATTCTCAGGTATTTTTCATCAAACGGCGCATATGTTCAATATGTAAGTATGATTAGAATTAGAGACAAGTGGAGAACAACATATCAGAATATTATGATTACGAGCATAAAGTCGGTAAGAACACGTAAGGAATAAGTGAAGGATTTTCCCCCCTCTTTCAGATCTGCAAGGGTGAATGGGTTTGGTTAGTGGAACCACGCATATTCTATACTAGATGGTTGACCGCAGCGTATAAATTAAAAAATTAATGAATTAATGGATTCCATTCATATTTTGCTGTTTCACCAGTAGAAAACAATAAGGCAAATGGAAAAGAGAGGGAATAAACTGTAGATACATCCTATAACACCATACAACATTATCTCTCCAAGTGAGAAATAGCTGTCCGGCTAATCTCATCACATTAAACAATCGGTTGACCTTGTGTTTCATTCGCCATGTTTCATACTACTCAAAATAGTACTTTTTTGTCTTAAGTCAATCAAAAATGAGTATTTTATTTTTTTATATGCAATGAGTTGGGCTAGGACGGCAGCATATTTTTTTAATGTTTTGACTTTGGAGTCTGTATCTGTTGATATGTTTTATGGTTTAATATGAAGTGATGTGGTTCACGGTTTATTAACTGTGTCTAACTGTGTAGAATATGTACTTGAGAGTCAAAACAATGAAACAAAGATGCTGTTGTCATAGACCTAGTAATGATTTATGATTTTCTATAACTATTCTATAACTAATACTACATAGGGCGCACATGTGCGAAGTATTTTCCCTCATTTCGCAAAGAGTTAGTCTTTCATATACTAATATTGGAAAGAAAACGGGTGTGTTTACAGTGCGATCGTTTTTCCATTTTATGATAGCCGAATGTTTATTACGTCATTTATTACTCACAAGGCGTGCCTGGTTATACCGATGTTGCAGCAGTACATCCTGTTCAACTTATAGAAGCACATTGAATTAATATATACCTGATTTGATGAACGAATTAATATAAAACTCGATTCCATCAAATACACTGTTACTATAAATAAGCGATATATCAAAATTCAGTCTATGTTTCTTTCTAATTTTTATTTAGATGCCTTTGTTTGGATATTATTTCTTTTTAGTAAAATAGCATCAACTTATGCATAACACGCGGATATGTTTGTCTTTCACAAAAAAGAACCGTAGGAATTTTTACACCAGTGACGTCGTGATTATGGGATTTAACGGCATCTAATGTTTAAACAATAAATAACATTTCCTAAAACTTAAAAATATAGGACTTTTTAAGTGTTGAGTTTTGCGTAAGCACCCTGGGAGTTTTAGATGTAAAAGGACTTAGTAAAAGTAAGTCTGCTTGATTGGGGAAGAAGTTCCCACGAACATGATTATCCAGGCAGTCCCAATAAAATATATGAATGCTTAACTGTTTCAAAAATGCTATATTCGCAAAATTTGTTCTTAAAAGCCTATCTGGTAAGCGTGAATTAGAATATGCGAGTGAACTCCATTTGATATATCATTGTTTTCTAATATCATTGCAATGATATTTGATAATCGTTGTAATAGAGTGAGTAAGAAACTCGTAGTGAATTCGATCTGCAGCGGTTCTTCATCGAAGAGAGATATCGAAACGGTATGTAAAAAACAGAAGCATTCGAAGGAGAAAAGGCCAAAATAGATATAGTATGACAAGGTATTGTACTTAAAGAGAAATTAAACCTTGTATCTTATAAGTGGTAATTGGATTGCGTAAGATCGGGTGAATAATATGGATGACAAAAGCGGTTTCTATTATGCAATCGGAAGATCTTATTTATTAAACAAGGTAGGATATAATCTGATAACATAATAGAAGCATTGAATTAGTATATAGATACGCTAATAAAAGTGTGTAGTATGCTTTCACTTTATACCCTCTATTTTAATAAATAGAATCTTCCGATCACTGAAGACGTAATGTAAAAATAAAATATAGATATAGATGATATGAATGATGTTACTTTGGAGCCTACATGAAACTAAAATATACCTTCTTGGCCTTCGGGCCGGGATCAAAGTGTAGTATCTGTTCCGGCAGATGCTACACTTAAGATAATTTGTACCAGTCAATGGAGGGGAAACCCTCTATACTGGGACAATTATTATTTTTGGTAACCAGAGTGACCCCTTTTAGGGGAGCTGGTTTTTACCTCACATTAAAAACGGCCTTGTGCCTAATTTGCTCAGTGGGGGAGCAAATAAATACCATCTGTTCCGGCAGATACTGCAAGCTATGACTAGCTATGACTAGCTATGACTAGCAAAGACCAGATGTGGGGGCAACCCCACATGCCTGACCATTAACCAGCTCCCATTTCCCACCTCTCGGGAGCTGGTCCCCTTTTTCCCTTCTCCCTCCCTTCACTCCTCACATTAAAAATCGGCCTTGTGCCTAATTTGCTCGGTGGGGGAGCAAATAAATACCATCTGTTCCGGCAGATGCTGCACTGAAGATAATTTGTACCAGTCAATGGAGGGGAAACCCTCTATACTGGGACAATTATTATTTTTGGTAACCAGAGTGCCCCCTTTTTGCCTACTTTTAGGGGAGCTGGTTTTTACCTCACATTAAAAACGGCCTTGTGCCTAATTTTCTCAGTGGGTGAGCAAATAAATACCATCAAAGTGTAGTATCTGTTCCGGCAGATACTGCAAGCTATGACTAGCTATGACTTACAAAGACCAGATGTGGGGGAAACCCCACATACCTGACCTTTAACCAGCTCCCATTTCCCACCTCTCGGGAGCTGGTCCCCTTTTCCCCTTCCCCCTCCCTTCACTCCTCACATTAAAAATCGGCCTTGTGCCTAATTTGCTCGGTGGGGGAGCAAATAAATACCATCTGTTCCGGCAGATGCTGCAAGCTGTGACTGGCTATGGATAGCAAAGACCGGATGTGGGGGCGGCCCCACATGTCTGACCTTTAACCGGCTCCCATTTCCCACCTCTCGGGAGCTGGTCCCATTTTTCCCTTCCCCCTCCCTTCACTCCTCACATTAAAAATCGGCCTTGTGCCTAATTTGCTCGGTGGGGGAGCAAATAAATACCATCTGTTCCGGCAGATGCTGCACTTAAGATAATTTGTACCAGTCAATGGAGGGGAAACCCTCTATACTGGGACAATTATTATTTTTGGTAACCAGAGTGCCCCCTTTTTGCCTACTTTTAGGGGAGCTGGTTTTTACCTCACATTAAAAACGGCCTTGTGCCTAATTTGCTCAGTGGGTGAGCAAATAAATACCATCTGTTCCGGCAGATACTGCAAGCTATGACTAGCTATGACTAGCTATGACTAGCAAAGACCAGATGTGGGGGCAACTCCACATGCCTGACCTTTAACCAGCTCCCATTTCCCACCTCTCGGGAGCTGGTCCCCTTTTTCCCTTCCCCCTCCCTTCACTCCTCACATTAAAAATCGGCCGTGTGCCTAATTTGATCGGTGGGGGAGCAAATAAATACTATCTGTTCCGGCAGATGCTGCAAGCTATGACTAGAAAAGACCAGCTATGACTAGCAAAGACCAGATGTGGGGGCAACCCCACATGCCTGACCTTTAACCAGCTCCCATTTCCCACCTCTCGGGAGCTGGTCCCCTTTTTCCCTTCCCCCTCCCTTCACTCCTCACATTAAAAATCGGCCTTGTGCCTAATTTGCTCGGTGAGGGAGCAAATAAATACCATCTGTTCTGTAGATGCTGCAATTAAGGTAATTTGGCCCGGGCAATGGAGCTGATTTCACCCCACGACCTCGTGTCGCATTTTGCTTTGGTGGGAAAGCAAATAAATAAAAAAGTAGTTGTTTCTCGGTTCTGCTTCAAGATGGTATAATGATATCGTGGGGGATTTCGTTTGCGTCGCGCATCAATAAAATGGAACTATCTTACAGACACATAAGATATTGGAGATGGACCGTAATAACCACATATATTCTGACATTACATTAACCAGATTACTTTGATAAACACTTTTACAGTTTTAACAAAACAGGTGCAATGATATCGCTGGGTCTCAATTCACGCTTAACGTCCACAGAATGCTTCGCAGCAATATAATAAATATGAAAGATGCCGCTGTGAAATTCCCACAGGTCGCACTAGTATTTATATTATTCGGTTTGTTCCGTTATTAGATATTACGTATGATACGCTATTTAAAAATGTCTCATTACAATATATGGATGCTAATCTTCTTCAAAAATGTCATAATTACAAAATGTGTTTTAAAAGCAAATCTAGCAAACATAAAAAAGGAACCATTCAAAGGAAGTAGGGCAAAAAGAGATATTTTATGACAAGATATGCCATATTAAAAGAGAAATGAAAGCGGGTGTCTTACAATGAATTATCTAACACAATATTACGTACTGCGTAATTATTTAGTAGGTATTATTGACCCTAACTTGGGCAAGTTCTCTATGTAAAATACAATAGACACTATTTTCATGGAACAAAAAGAAGTGTTATTAAATCTCAGATTTGTTGCGATGTTTTTATCTTCTGTTCAAAAAAGTGTGACTGCTATCCAGAAGAAAAGATCGGCTTTATCAACACATATTTATTGACGAAATGTTTCTAATTCTGGAGATTTCCACAGCTTTTGTATTATTATTATTACTATTATTATTATTATTATTATTATTATTATTATTATTATTATTAGTAGTAGTAGTAGTAGTAGTAGTAGTAGTAGTAGTTCAAAAGGAGCTTTCACACAGGCCATCAATTATCACTCCTTGAAAAACCCTGTGGTGTTGCTTTGAAGCTGAGTGACAACAAGTCTCCACATATTTTCTAGTACTCTCCACCCTTTTGTTATCATTTGCATATAAATTTGCGTTGCAGCCGCTTACCATTGATTTCTCGCTGAGAGCGGCCATTAATCTCGACTGAGATTTGAGTGGCAATAAACTTCCTCCAAGTTACAGTTCTCTTGGCACGTGTCAAGCGGAGGTCTAGTCTGTGCTCTCTCCTCGGTCTTTCCATCCTCGCTAACCCTTCTCGACTATTTGGCATCACTCTTTTAGTGGAGCGGTAATGGGGTAATGGTGGGGTTGGAGGACAAGGATAGCGAATTTGTGGGTATGCATCTTCAATGTCATCGGTTCCATGTAACGCTCCTTCATCTCTTGTCTCTGTAGTATTTTGTCTGGCCCGCGCATGTTGCTCATGTGTACTAGTCTCCGCACTCAGGGGTTTTCCTTAATATTTAAGCTGTTTCCATTATTGTTATTCGTTGTGTCTTTCTAACCATTCCTCTGATTCCAATTTCTTTGCTTTTATTTTCAAAATTTTTCGGAATTATTCCTAGTGCTCCTACTATTATAGGATTTTTGTTATCATACCTTTCCCTTACAGCTTTCATGTATTTGCTCCGTTTCTCCTTTTGTTTGAATATTCTTCTTCTTTTTTATTCTTCGTGCTTTACTTCTTCTTCCTCTTCTTCTTCTTCTTATTATTATTATTATCGACTCACTAGAAGTTATCACAATGTTCACTATCAGCTAATTCTAAGTGATAATATATGGTTGTGTTCGTTGAAATGTGAGTGCCAAATTCTTCTAGATATTCAGCACTTTCCACATCTTCTGACAGCAATCGATATATATTAAGCATCTTCATAACAGCAGATTACTATTGATTTTCCACTGATAGCGATCATTAGTATATTTTTTTGCGGCAAAAAGTCTACCAATTTCCCAGTACTCCCCGTCTCTAAAAAATCTAAATCTTGCTTAGATGTGGAAGTGCCAATTCGGATAGAACCTCAATAATACAGATAGCAGTATGAACCACAAAATCTATATATATGACCTGTAATTTTTGTAAGAACAAAAAAAGAACTACAGACGCTGGAACATACGTCTTGAAACTTCAGCGAATTGAATTCGGTGTGGAACTATTCATTAAACTATATAGTAGAAAGTCAATTTTCTAATAGGTTGGAACTAGTTAGTTAGTGTGAGTTTGGATGTTATTTTAAATATTCCGTTTCTATGCTTTTCTTTATTACTATAGCTTTGATATTACCCACTTCGAAAACTCTCAAATATGTGTAGTTGTTATGTTAACGCAATCCCCTCATATCAGCTTTCTCTAGTTTCATGCCTTTCGATGAATTTAGTATTCCCTTTTCTATACCTCCTAGTTCGCACATTCTACTTTCTTTAGTATTTTGTAAAAGGTGATCGTGAATATGGTAAACAGTAGTGTTGGTAGTGAATTTACTTAGAAAGCAGCACCTTATATTTTTATTTCAGTTATGTATTTTCTTACAGTAGTCAGTTTAGTTTCTATGTCCTCGTTGCATTGAGAGATCCTGTGGTACGCGTTCCTCTAGTCGATCAATGGCATGGCTATATTTTTTTTATTTACCTTTAACTTTCCTCATTCGGCCTATGTATATTATGTTATGTCTTCATCTTGTATCTCTTTTCGATATCCTTTCTGTTCTCTGAGGAGTAAACAAGGATTATAAATGAAGGTGTAAATTTGTTTCTCTCAGTGGTACAATTAAATTTTTCCACATGGTAGAAAAGCAAGTTATAGCCTTGTAGTTTCTAAAGCGGTGCTCTTTGCCTTTTATATTTTGATAGAATTGACATGGTTTTCAAACGCCGTGTTTTAGCTGCACTGTATCGATTTATACTTGTACCATCTTTATCTCCCTTCATTTGCTCTATTATTTTACTTCTTAATGTTTCTTGTTTATCTTTACCCTGCAAGGCATAATTCTTTTCCTCCTATTCTCTTTCATCCGCTGTCATATCGTTTATCGTTTGGAATTTTCTCTTTTAAGTGTGTTGGTGTGAGTGTACAACCTAAATTCCCATTCAGGTTTTGTTCCTCATTTTAAATTTCACACTTACCGTCTTGGCACCCGCATAAAATAAGTTATTCAAGTATTTAATAGTAGTTTGTGATGTATGGGAGGAGTTTGGTAAACTTGTTAGTTTTGCTTTTAATTCCTTTCGCCCTGGTTCCTTACAGATAGGTGTTTTGTTTTCCTTGGTTACTGCGTTGCACGATGTTCTTCTACTTCAGCTGTTTTTTTTTCATTAAATACTGTTCTTTTATACAACTCGGCCTCCAAGATTGCATGGTTTAAGTTTAGTATGTATTTCAAAAGGGTGGTGCAACGTGTGCTGTTCTGGTGAGAGGTGTTTCCTGGCCTGTTTCATCATTTATCTTTTTGTTATATCCCTATTTATTCTAGATTTGAAAATAAACTTCTCCTTAGAAGAAGTTTAGCTAAGTCTATAATAATTTGTTATGTTGACTGGTATTTAGTCGCCATATCTCATAATTCTTTCATTTGTTTCTGATAGCCTCGTTCGTTTAAGCGTTTTCTGAAATAGAATTCTATCATCAATTAGTTCTCACTTGGTGTCCATTCCTTCCTCAAAATGTTTGTATTATGATTGCTATGGCTGCTGTCCTGCATTGGTCTGTATTCCTTGGTACATAAAATTAGAAAGAGATACATCAGTGTTCGGTGTCTCTTAAATAAATATCTGGTTCGCGCTTTCTCTAATCGATGTTTTTCATCCGCCTTTACCCTAATTTATTTGGTGTGGTGCAAGTTTATTGTGACACCCACAAAAGTGGGGTATTTTACATTTATACCGTTGATTTCATGTTATGATCCTTCTCCTTTTATATCTCTAATCGTTTCTGTGTGCCCAGGTTATTTAAGGTATTTTATTCTCTATATCCAGGGGTTTTCCTTAATATTTCTGCAGTTTTCATTATTGTTATCCGTTGTATCTTCTCAGCCGTCCCTCTTATTTTAATCTATTTCATTCTTTTTTAACAGTTTTTTTTGTATCGTTCCTAGCGCTCCTACAATTACTGGTATTATATTGACTTTCTTTATTTTTCAGATGCTTTTGGGGTCTCTGGCTTGTTCCGTGTAATTGCTTCGCTTCTGTGTCTCCTTGATCTCTACTCTATTGTCTGCTGGAACAACAAAATCTACAATACGGCTGGATTTTAAAAAAAAATTGTTAACCATTATTGTCTTTTTATGATATCTGGTCTTCAAGCTTGAATAAGATTAGCCGCTTATATAAATATATATATATATATATATACATATATATATATATGTATATATATATATATATATATATATATATCCTAGGATATTGTGACTTTTATGTTCCTGTACTGCTACCAATTTGGGCGTGTACTAGTTGCCTGGGTTTTCCAGATACAATAAACTGCATAATTGCCTGTGTACTGTCTTCCACGATTTTTCGATATTTTGACATGTTTGCTGTTTCGCTTATATTGTGGTTTATTTTTTTCATCTCTTTTTCTTGGTTTGCATTTACTGTTTACTTGTGTCCTGTAAGTCTTTGCTTTGACGTGGTTGATTCTAATCTCGTTATCTTGTGCAGCTGTTATTACGGATACAGTTATCTTGTTTAGTTTTCCTTTTTGGAGCCATTTTTAAATGACTGCCTTAGTCTCATGATATCCTTATGAATTATCCGTGTAGCTGTTTTTCTTCCTATTTTTATTTCCTCGTCTTATTCCTATCTCGTTTTCTATTTTGATAAGTTACTCCATGTCTCTTGCTGCCGTAATTACTATTACGGGATTCAGCATTATGTATTTTCCTAATTCTGTTTAGTCTTATTTACACAGTCTACAGGGTGGTCAAAAAGTCAGGTAACATTTTAAAGAAAAACGATATTAGCAATACACGTATATTTAAGTACCATACATTGAAATATAAAATGAAACAAACATGAAATATGTTTATTTTGTTAATTGTCGTCCATTTATCTCTATCAATCGCTGGAAGCGATAAACCACTGATTGTTTAACACGTGTAATCATGTCAGCTGATATCCGCGCAACCTCCTCTTCAATAAATAACTTTAAAGACGCTATTGTATCAGGCTTCTTGCCATAAACGCTATCCTTTACATAGCCCCAAAGCCAGAAATCAGGAGGGGTAAGATCCGGAGATCTGGCTGGCCATTCAACTGGGCCACGGCGACCAATCCATCGTTGTTTTTTCTACCTTTAACATGTTACCTGACTTTTTGACCACCCTGTATATAAAAACAAGACCTCTTCCGCCGTCTTTTCTTCTTCGCATAAAGTCGATCAGTATCATACTTTGAATTTAGTGCTTAGTTCTTAATCATGCGTTTCCTGGTCTTCTGGTCGAGATTCGTTTGTTTGTCATAAGTTCAGCTTATAAACGGTCAAGGGTATCTTACTAGTATCACTGCTTATACGTATACACCGTTAATAAGGTTTCTACTATATAGTTTCGTTTCGAGGAATTTTGTCGTTCTTGTGTGCTATTTTTTTTTCAAATGTTCTTTTTTCATTTCTGTTGCTTTGATCGTGTCTGCTATCAGAACTTCCAAGTATTTTCAGCTATCCTGCTCACCTAATGTCCTTATCTCAGTTGGATTGGGTTGTACCAAAGTTTGTGTTGCTTTCAGTTTTCCTCGCCCAGTGATTAGCAGTGCGCAGTTCCATACCAAATTCTATTCGGATCTCCTAGATAATATTTCCGGTTGTGTGTATTAGCCTGTCTGGTTCTGTCTTTGTTTTTCCAATCAGTTTCAGGCCACCATTGTGCATTAGGTAGCTCGTTATTGTCTTCTGTATTAGTGACCTTATCTCCACCTTGAATCTTCCTAAGTATATTGTTCAGGGCATGGTGCCTATAATGAACAGCTGATAGTGAATTATCTTAGATCATGTGTTCCTATTTTTCCTTTCAGAGCCTTTCTCTTCCTCTAACAGTTGTCTGCGATGATAATTGGAATGATAAATTTGTTCTCTCTATAATGATGTCAGCATTTTTCACGTTGTAGGTAAACATGTTATTGGCCGGTAATTACTGCGGTTATTTCCTTGTTTCGAGTCTTTTTGTTCCAGTGTTGTTCTACATTTGGTCAAGTATTTTGTCATATCTGCTTCATAAATACCCCTTTTCAGATGTTGAATATATCTTTTAGGTAGTTACGTGAATTTCCTAAACCAGTACGCATGTATTCATGGCCTTGTTCTCTCCAGTTTGCCATTTTTCAAAGAGATTTCTAGAATGTTTCTTTGCTGATTTTTCTATGTTGCTTTCTTCGATTTGCTGTGAATCTTAGTTCATATCTTTAAGCCACACGATGTCTCTGTTATGGTTCTGTCGCTTTTCTCACATCTGGCTCCAGTAGCGTTTTGCTTGTGCTGGGCATGTCTCTTCTCTTCGTGCTTTATTTATGTCGTTCACATTCTGATAAAATTGGCTTCCATTGTTTTCAAAGGCCCTACTTTGCTTCGAATTTTCATATCTGTATCGATATGGTCTTCATCTCCGTTTGCTGCTATTTTCGCTTCAATTATCCGTGATTCCTGTTGATCCTCTTTCCGCTTGTCACATTTCTATTCTCTATTCTTCATCTAGTCGTTTGGATCTTGTTTACTGCTTTCACGTCTTTTTTTTTAAATTTGTTGATCTAGGTTTTAAGCTCCACATCCCAACCAAGTTTTGTTGGTCCTTTTTCTTTCCCTGGATTTTTCTTCTTTTAACTTCATACTTACTGTTTTGGCATCTGCAACAATTAAATTGTTTAGATATGTAATGGTATCGGTTGAGATGTAGGGAAAGAATTTGTTCATCTTCTCTGTCCCTTAGGGATTGGAGTTTTGTTTTGTTTCTCGTTCATAATTTGCCTGGTGTTTTCTACTTCAGCTAATCCATTCTCGTTAACTTCTCCCGTTTCAAAAATCTCTGTCTCCTGTTTTTTTGCCTCCAAGTTTTGAGGTCTTCTACATCTGATTTTTTTTATGATTGGGGCTCCAGCGAGGGGATTTACTTAGTCTATTTAATCATGTGTCTTTTGTAGTATTTCGTTCACTCCTAGTTTGGAAAGCAAACCTCTTTTGAGAATAAGTTTTGTATCGTCTGCAATTTTTTGTTCTGATGTAGGGTAGTCACTTCACACGCCCCACAATTATTTTTACGTTTACGATAGTCTCGCTCTTGGGGATAACTTCTTTAATAATGTAGTTATAATAGCTTAAGCGTAATTTCATAGATTTACGTCATGTTTCAAAATATGATTTTTGTAAAAATTATAATAAAGATAAAATAAGTGAATACGTACACATTATCATATACATGAGAAATTATTTTAATAATTCCAAATAAATTATATTTTATGATTACGCATGAACTTTAGAAAAAAACTAATTTAGTGCTTATTATATACGGGAATTATTTTAACCTAGAGCCTCTATGCCCTTTATATAGTAAATTTATTGAGATAAGAAATATTGGCCCATTTGTCATATTAGGGCATGCACGCCACCCGGCCTTTTTGGCCCGGGATCAAAGATCAAAGTATAGTATATGTTCTACAGATGCTGCACCAAAAGTATTATGTGGGGGCAACCCTACATATAAGGCCATTGCTCTTGTGGCATTTAGTTTTGGTCAATATAGGGGAAACCTTTCATACCAATTCTCATTTTCACGATCCAGAGTGCCCCCTCGGTGGACCTCCTTCGCCCTCTCGCCCTCTCTTCAAATTAAAAAACAATCATGTGTCTAATTTTCTGTTGTGGGGAAGCAAATAAATACAACACTAATTAGGGCATGCAATAAGTGATCACGTGATCGGAGTTCAGTCCTCGATCGAAACTTTTAATTGTACTTGACGACTACTTAATTGATACTTCGTACAAAAATAATAGGATAACACTTAAGGCAAATAAAATGGAACTTCGTTGCGTATATATATATATATATATATATATATATATATATATATATATATATATATATATATATGTATAAGTCATGTATAAGAACCTCTCGAAATACCTCAAATACGGCGGGTATATATTTTCATTTATCAGAAACTAAACAAAAATCCACTTCAAAACATTCGGAAGTAAAACGGCCCACTATTTTAATTCCCGCTTAAATATCAAGAAGCCTTTCTTCTTACTAATGCTCATGTACATATCTGTGTTTCTTAAGCTGATGGACCTCAAGACTTCGGTAACACGTTTTCTTATTGAGGAACTTTGTGACCTACTCAGGTAAACAAATATTTCAAGTGGTTCAATAGCAAACAACCGATTTGCAGAGAGTGAATTTGTGTCAGGGTTAAAATGATGCCTCATATGTTTAATGATTTTATGTGAAATCGATCCAGTTTTCTCGAGTGCTGCATATGGGGTCTATGTTTAACAACCATAAAATATCGACTAAAGATGTAAGACAATATGAATTATTCTGACACGCACGCAGACCCAGGCACATATAAAATAACAAATGCAGAGTAATACATATATGATACTATACATGCGTATATATATAGAGAAAGTAATATATATATATATATATATATATATATATATATATATATATATATATATATATATATATATACAGTTTTACAAAAAATAAGCGGAAGTTTCTATAGAGCTCTTTCGGCTAAAATCTCATCAGGAGAAAATTGATAGCGTACAAAATAATATTATGTCGAAAATAAAGAGTTCTAATGGGGATTCTGCAACGTTTGCGCGAGTTATATACCACGCACTGCATCCCAGATTCTTTTTGGTTCCTTGATTGTGTACGTGGGTTGGATTCAAATTCAGAGACGTCTTTTATGTGCTCATTTGATGTCTCTAATCTCTTTACCAACATACCATTGGATCAGACTATACGTATATGTACCATCGCGCTCTGTGATGGTCGCCTGACTTCTCCACGTTTCTCGAAAGAGATTCTTATTGAACTCATTTTAATGTGCACAAAATCCGTGGAGTTTAGTTTTTGTGATATTATGTTCTGTCAGGTCGACGGGGTTTCAATAAGGAGTCCGTTGGCCCCAAATTTAGCAAAAGACATTTACTGGCCTATATGTGAACTGGTTGTCTTTTGTTCAAAAATCACCGTAAGGTTGGCCTAATTAATACTTTGGTACATAGAGCCCTCATGATTTGTTCGTCTAACAGATTAGACCCCGAACTCGATAAGATCAGGGAAATATTCATCAATAATGGTTATCCTGTTGCCCTTATTGATACTGTATTTTAAAAGTGATTGCGGATTTAAAATCCCCTAAAAATTTTGGACCCTTGAAATGTCCGGTTTAGTTAAAATTACCGTGGATTGGGGAAAAGAGTAATAGACTTTCCAAATAGATTCGCAGAAGTATTTACGACTGCTTTTATTCTGTGTCCTTGCGTTTGGTATATACTACGAGACCTGCTTTTCCGTCTTTTCGCAAGGATAGTTTGACTTACATCCAAAATAGCAATATTGAATATGAATTTAAATGCCAGTGCGATGCTGGTTACGTTGGGCAAATATCCTTGCATCTTTTGACTCGTATAAACCAGCATGTCCCATCGAAGATCAGACAAGGGAGGATGGGGTCTGGTGGTCTCCCTCCTTCTGCAGCTTGGACTCTGCTATTGGTCAGCATTTGATTGACAACCCATGCTGTGCCGATAGACATAAAATAGAATGTTTCGAGGTGCTACATAGAGCGGACTCCAGAAACCATTTACAGATTCTGGAGCCTGTCTCTATTGCGGTGCGTCAACCTTTTTGTGCCGGAAAAAGGAAAACTTCCAACGCATTTTTTCTCTTTGAGGAACTTTGAATCTTTTCTTCCGTCTTTTCCCCCCTCGTTGTGCCAATATTTTAATCGTTTTTTAACGGTAATAGATTTATTTTAGTGTCCCCGTACTTTTAGCACATTCAATAAGTTCCCCATTAAAACTCTTTATTTTCGACATAATATTATTTTGTACGCTATCGATTTTCTCCTGATGAGATGATAGCCGAAAGATCTATTGAGAAACTTCCGCTTGTTTTTCAAAACTGCATATAAATTCTGTATCTCCAAACATTTATTTAAATATATATATATATATATATGTGTGTATGTGTGTGTGTGCGTGCGTGTGTGTGCGTGTGTATGCGTGTACAAATTGTGTTAAACATCAGGAAACCCCCATTCATATTTTTAAATGTGTATTGAGAACTTTGGAAAATATATTGAATTCTCTTAAACTCAATATGTATAAATGCTTATATGTACATATATACACGCATATATACATATTAATATATATATATATATATATATATATATATATATACTAGCAAAAGTACCCGTCGTTTACTAGGTTGAAAAACAGAAAATGGACTCTGATTTATGAAAGTATGATAGGTTATGAAAAGGAAAGTTTGTAAAGAGATAGCTTCGAAATTGGGGGTATCAAACCAAAGCAAAATATGATGAAAGTAACAATAAAATAGATAAACGCCATAACTTATTATAGCATACCTGTTAACACTGAAACACTTACCACAATATTATGTGGATCTATATTAAAACACCTTGTTAAACTGTGTGACATATTTCCATTCTATGGGGTCAGGTGCGAACGAACACCCCATAATTTTATCATGCCATATTTCTTCAAACTGAAACATAATTAACAAAATATACTTACGAAGATAGATACCGCAGACCCCACAATTTTAATGAACCACCGTTCTGCCAGATCAAACATACTACTTCCTGTGCCTCGATACATCTCTATCATTATATGTAATCAGTGTTTTAAAATAATCAACCATATAGAAGCCTATTGATGACCAGGCACACACACAGACATTCAGCTTTATATATATGTATATATATATATGTATATATATACACACATATATATATATGTATATATATATGTATATATATATATATATATATATATATATATATATCGATTACACATGAGGAACGGAGGATCCATTAATTTTAGCTTCGACACAAAAGAATATATCGAAACATATTTTTAATATTGAATTAGGCATTTGCTCAGAAACTGACGATTACAACAATATCCCCAAGTGGCTATTTGACTTTAAAAGTGATTAATATGTATGTATATATATATATATATATATATATATATATATATATATATATATAGAGAGAGAGAGAGAGAGAGAGAGAATTTAAAGGAGATTAGAACAATAGACTAAAGAGCTGAGTGTATTTTAATGTAACAGTGAAATTAATAGTTTAATTAACATACAGGAAAGAGAAGGTGCTCGTTGTAATTTAGATATATAATAAGCTCGATAGTTAAATGTCCTAGAGCTAATTCAATATTAAGTAATGTGATTGATAATTTAAAATTTAAAAATCAAATTATAATCAAATTAAAAATCTGTTTCATAAGTAGGAACAACAACAAAATCAATTATCTGTAGGATCGTTTCGGAAAACAATGCTTTTTATTGTGGTATACATCAATTTACGTACAATAATTACATATAGTTTTTTTAATAAGCAAGGTCTCCTCGTCATCAAATTTTGAAGGGTTTTATTGAATTTAAAAGACACCATAATTAAACCTAGCATTAAAAGTAAGGCAGATGAATCTTTTTAATTTTTCGCTTTTTGAAATCAGGAACTATGGTTAAAATACTCATTTTGATGTTTGCTATAGCTTTTTATCTTATTGAATGATGAAGGTTTATTGATGGTGTCTTTTAAATTCAATAAAAACCCTTCAAAATATGCTGACGAGCAGACATTGCTTATTAAAAAACTATATGTAATTATTGTACGTAACTTGGTGTATACCACGATAAAAAATATTGTTTTCCGAAACGATCATACAGATAATTGATTTTGTTGTTGTTCCTTCTTATGAAACGGATTTTTAATTTGATTATAATTTGATTTTTAAATTTTAAATTATCAATCATATTACGTAATATATATATATATGTATATATATATATATATATATATATATATATATATATATATATATATATATATATATATATATATATATATATATTCAAGGCCTGCTATCAAAACCACTTATATTTATTGCATAAACACTCGTAATTATATTCGCGTTTGCTCGATTAAAATCGAAAGTACACAGGATTATCTTTCAAACATTTCATCATCTGAATAAATATGACCTGAGCCGGCTAAGGTACAATATACTGTCATTCATATTTCCGTTTAATTACACAGATGAAATTATTACATTGGTGTAATTAATATTGCGTTTTCTCATATATTTACTGCCTGCTACTAAATGAAAAGTATTTTTAACAGTTGGTGTTCTTTTTATTTTCTCTTATTTCTTTATATTTTTATTATATGGAACCATGAGCTAAAAAATAGAAGAAATGCAATCATTTCGAAAAGCAGATGCAGAGATAGAAGGGACAGAATGAGAGAGAGAGAGAGAGAGAGCGAGAGAAAGAGTGTGAGAAAATTAAAGAGAAATAATAAGACGTGTGTTAAGCGAATCATGTTCCACATTCTTGTTTCTCTCTTTTTTCTTTGTCGCTTGTTATAATACAGCAACTTTATTATCTTCATAAAATTATAGAAGTAGTATTATTTGGTATCTTCGAACTCTGTTCCGATTTATGTTTAGAACAGTATAAACATTGTTAAATAGCACGCAAGATTAAGAAGTAACTCTCACAATCTCAAAATTTTCTTCATTAATAATAGAGAAGAGTGTCTTTATTTATTTTCCACGCATTAGTCTGGCTCAATGTTGCAGTCAAAATCGCGCCGACTGTCGACTATATTTCAAATAATATTATTATAGTGAACTGCATTAGAATAAATGGATCATATTCCTTATTCCAACAAGTTTAACTCCAAACAATACACCTATATAAATATTAGGGAAGAATAAAGAAAATATTTTCCTTTATTTCACTTAAAACGCCAACCGGCCAATTCAACACCTATGCAATGTGTCGACAAACGGAGAAAATTGCCTTTCCATTTAACAATAGTTTAGACCAAGCACTTCATTATATCGCTTCTCTACAATTATATCAATGCAACTTTGTCTCTGTGTGCAAGTAAGTTCCTTATAAACTCTGAAACTTCTGAACTATTTTTTTAACATTTACAGAACTTTAGTGTATTAGTATGGGAGTGATCTTAGTTAAGTTATTCTCAGAATACCCCCCGATAATTACCGATAATCGATAATCAAAACTATTATTTTCATTTATCAATCACCGGTAAAGTAATTTTTCCATGTCGTTGCTTAGCAACAATGATAGAAAAACGGGCTGTGAAAATTCTATTGAGAGTAAGTTGATAGTGTTTTTTTGTTTTTTTTTCATTTCTTTTTGCATGGCGATGTCTGTAGGTTCTTACTCCTTACGTAAATTTCTTCTTTTTTTCATTAACTGCAAAGTATTTTATAAAACTCGAAACTTTAAGTTGTGCGTGTGTGTGTTTTGTTTTTCCTGACGTGTTCTGTAGGTTCGAACCCCGCACATACATTTCTTAATGTTTTTTTTTTCATTAACTGGAAAGAAGTTCATATGAGATAATTTTATAAAAGAAACAGTAATGTAGAATAATGTTTTTTTTTTCATTAACTGGAAAGAAGTTCATATGAGATAATTTTATAAAAGAAACAGCAATGTAGAATAACATGTATATTCGACAAAGATACTGCTTGGAGGCATTTGAATCTTCCTCTCGGGGGATTTCACCGATTTCGATGACAATAAAAATATAGGAGTGTGAAATATTCGTTGATCATCATTCAATTTCGGTCAAAGTTGGGTCTTCCCTCCAGTATTCTTATAAAGAGCGCATCTGGAAGGCGTCTATGAATAATTATTTAATCATTATTACTATGCGTGTGCAATGTCTATCTAATGTAATCATCAGTGTGAAAGGTATTTAGCTGATCATCCGATAAAAAACGTCGAATGCTCACCATTTTTAACTCATATTCAAGCGTTCTAACCAAAATAGCAATTCAACAGTTATGGGATGTAAAGGAATCGATACTATGAAAATTATGACGCGGACAATATAGTCAACCGTCTTAACATAGTTAAGCATGCCATGCGGCCATGAATTTTCTTATGCTATCTTATATTAGATAGCAGTGGGTAATATCATTTTTATTCAATAAGTTTTTATGTGCAATTATCACGGTAAAAATGGGAATAAATAAAATATCAATATTTGGAGATTACATATTGCTCTCTTTACAGAATGCGCCTATTGTTGTATGCATAAAAATAACGTGCGTGTGTGTGTCAGTTTTTGTCAGTCTATTTACATATTTGATTATTTGTGTGTTTGAGGGTGATTGTCAATGAGATAGCATTAATATCCCGACAATATTACGTTGAGAATTGAGATCAATAAATATGTATGTTTGAGTCGGCATTCTCTGAATTCAAACAACAAAGAAAAGAGATTATGTAGATTAGCGTTGCCAATGCTTTATTCTGAGTCGATGTTATGTGGAAGCTGTCAATTTCTATGATGTACAATCACATGGGATATAGCTATTATCCCCAGGACGAGATCTTATCTTTTTACATGTGACACATATACGCAATGACAATATTATATTTGTTGTAGTATAATAAACAAGCCCACAAAGTGAATATTTTGTTCAGTTGCTGATGAAATAACAGCAGAGAAGAGTTTTAACCGATAGATGCACACTATGCATAGGTAATTGTGTAGGACAAAAGACAAAAAAATGAAAAGTTAAACGCAGAAGATGTTTCGCAAATCGAGCACCTGCTTGCTATTGATAAAAGAACCTGTGTTGAAAATTGCAGACTTGAGTAATGAAACCTGTTTGCATGAGTGAAAGAAGTTTTTACATGTGGACAAATTAAGAGGGAGAATTGAATATTAGGCATCAAAGAACAATCGTGATATTAGAAATGTATCGGGTTTTGTATGATGAGTAGTTCCGTCTGAAGTTTGAACAGAAATTTACCCTAAGTACGGCTAACAATATATGCGTATTGGAATATTTCTGATTTTTATTTTAGTTTTTCGATATATTACCTGAGATCTTCTACCTTTCACCGCGGCAGATTGTTTTACGTTTTTGATTATTTAAGATTAGGATTAGTTATTCGTATTATTTGGGTTTTTCGGACTATTGTTCTCAACTTAAGTGTTATTTTCACAACGTGACGGTCGATATAACCTCTGACCTTTCAGCTGTGTCTTTTCAAAATCTAGAATATTTCCGTCGAACTCAGGAATCTGGACGGAATTATGAATGGAACACTTTATTTGCGTCATGGCTTACGAAACGAGAGCGTGCTACTCCGTGAAATAAATATAGGGCTCTTTTCAAAATTCCATCCAGATTTCCACGTTCGACAGAAATATTCCCCATTTTGATAATATACACCTGAAGAAGGTAGGAGGTTACACCGACCAAAACGTTGTGAAAATTACACTTGTATTGATAACATTATTCAAATCATAGTAATCGGTCGGTGCTTCATGGTCAGCACAATTCGGCTTTGTTCGCATACTTTTTCATTAATTTCCGGACCCATGGCGCAGTGATGAGAGTATTGGAAAAATTAATTGTAAAAGTGATATTCTGAAAGTTGCAATTTCAGCGGCCGACAAAATACAATTGCGAATTACTTAGGACATCCATCCAGTCATGGATAACGGAATGGGAGCATGTAAAGTAAATAAAAGGTTTCTGTTTGAAATTCCGTTCGACAGACACATACTAGTATTCGATACCTGAAGTAGGTCAGAAGTAACATAGACAAAAACTTGGTGAAAATGACAATGAAGATGACGTTTATTGCAGTGGGTTAATATGCCCGTTTTATATCCCGCTGAAAAATATATCGACTTTGATCATATAATTAATTTGTCACGTCACGGAAAAGATGTTATGTGACGTCATATTTTTCTAATAAAATACCCTTCTTTTTACGTATTCAACTGGTATATAAGTTCATTACTTATTCACAATATTAGAATGTGTAATTCACTATTAATTAATTCCATTGTGAATCACAAATGAAACCTTGAAAAATATTCCCTTTCCATTTTTTAATGATCAAATGTACATCACTTATGAGTTTAAATTATGAAATGGTTATATATATATATATATATATATATATATATATATATATATATATATATATACATTCTCCAAGTTTCATGAATTTTTATTCACTCGTTCCTTAAATATTGAGAAAATGTAAACTCGTTAATAATTTGATACGCAGTGTATGTATGTATATATATATATATATATATATATATATATATATATATATATATATATATATTAATGTTGTAGTGCCTTTAAAATACGTACGTGTGTACCGGTTTCCATATTATAAATCATTCGATCGGGAGATTCTATTTATATATAGAGGGTGATAAGATACTACAATCATTAACTATTAGTATATGTTAATTTAATGTTCGTAGTATGGCATCACCTTCTGTCTCTTTTTTAACAAATGGGACCGCCCCATCACCGATGATGCAATGTAAATATGTAAAAAAATGATGTCGTTTTAAGGAAATCGTGGTTTGTCCTTTTTTAATTGTGTCTGTTTACTTAGAAATTAGTATTACTGAAACGAAATTAAAAATTATCTCCACTGTTTTTTTAATCCTTTTCTGTTGTGTATGCTTTTATCGTTCTGAATTCTCTGTTCATAAACGCGGGAGAAAGTGAGAAGTAACCTTGTCGCCCAGTGAGCGAAGTGATTTTATTATCTCCTCACTGAATAATTGGTCTACAGGGTAGAAATTTGATATATAATTTATTTGGATCTGTAGTTTATTTTTTTTATTTGTTTTTTAGCTGATCAGTTTTTTGCTAACGGTCAACATTGAATTAAAATAGAAGAAAGGGTTCTGGGCCATCGGCCCAAGATCAAAATGTAGTATCCGTTCTGATGCTACCCTTCACTTTCTTCACTTTACTTTTGGGCATCGGTTAGTGGGGGAGAAATCCTTCATGGTTGATACATTTTTTTAAAATGTGTGTTACTAACCAGTGTGCCCACTTTTGGGGAGCAGGTTTCCCTCCATTAAAACCGACCTTGTGTCAAACTCTGCCCTCGTGGGGAGGCAAGTAAAGAAAAATATGATAAAAATAAAAAAGTAACATGGACATTGATTGGAGTACTCTGCTATATCTATCTTCAATACTCCTACAAATTCGTTTTGTGTGTGTGTGTGTGTGTGTATTGATATCTATATTAAAAACACCCTCTTCTCTATTGTTATTTATTTTCTGTCCCACTAAAGTAAAATGTGACACGGGGTCGTTTTTAAAGTGGTTTTAAACCAGCTCCCCTAAAAAAAAGGGAAAAGGGGTACTCTGATTGTGTCCCAAAATAGTAATTGTCCCAGTATAAAGGGTTTCCCCTCCATTGACTGGCAAAAATTATCTTAAGTTCAGCATCTGCAGAACAGATGGTATTTATTTGCTCCCCCACCGAGCAAATTAGGCACAAGGCCAATTTTTAATGTGAGGAGTGAAGGGAGGGGGAAGGGAAAAAGGGGACCAGCTCCCGAGAGGTGGGAAATGGGAGCTGGTTAAAGGTCAGCCATGTGGGGTTGCCCCCACATCTGGTCCTTGCTAGTCATAGCTTGCAGCATCTGCCGGAACAGATGCTACACTTTGATCCCAACCCGAAGGCCCAGAACAAGCCCTAACGTCTATTTATTTTAAAATAAAATATAACTTTCTTATATATGGGTTGTGGAAGTGCATTCACTAACAAAAATCTAGCAAATTTGCATATTCTTTAAAAAAATATTTTAATTAAATCCCTATTAGTTTTTTTTCGGTTTTTTGATGGGATGATCATCTTTAGTTAACTATTACGTGTGATTATATTCATGCAGATATTCTACAGGATTTATACTTGCATAATATTTGCGAAAACGTTTATAGTAAACACAAAACTGTTTCCATATGTATTTATGTATATGGATAGTATATACTTTTGTTTAACAAATTTTGCCTACCAAATTTTCCTAGATTTTTTTTTGTTTACAGAGAAATCTTCATATATAAGGTATTAAAATCCATGCGAACCTTTAAATTTGGGGAAAATCGGTGCAAAAGTGTGAAAATTAAAAAAAAAATTGCAGGTGAAGGCCGAGCGCCGGCATTACGAATGCATAACGTAGTAGCTATTGGTTCATGTTTTAATTTTTAACCTTGCATAATAAATATTTTCATAGCCTAGTCATTGACAACAGAGGCAAAATAAATCATGAGCTGAACGTTTTGATTTCGATTCTCGGTGGTGGCGCAGGAGTGTTTTTTTTTGTAAACTTTTTCAATCATTACTACGTAATGCATCCAATCTACCTATCTCTATCTATCAAAGTGAAAGTATATGTCTGTCTGTCTGCCTGTCTATACACATTTCCTACACAATAACTCTGTCAATTTTCAGTCTACAGACGCGAAACTTGATATACAGAGTATTGAGATTTAGGAAAATATTTGTGATCCGTTTTTGGCCAGAAATCTGACTGGTTAAGTGTCAAAGTTCAACGATTTGACCTTTGAGAACTCTACCAAGCTCTTCCGACAATTCTGGGTATAAACAATTGAAATTCTAGATATAGGTTCCTTGGACATGGATCTAACTAAATAACTTGATTTGGGCCCACAACAATAACTGTTAAGGGGTCATAATAGGGTCAAAGTTTAAAAAAATGTTATCTCCGCGGTCTCTACAAAATTACTCGGACAATATCTGGTCTAAACATTTGAAATCTTACATAACGAGTATTCAGAGATACGGCAAGCTTTTTAATCGGTTTTGGTCAAAAATTGGGGCTAACAATAAATAAATGTGTGTATGTATGTATGTATGCATGTATGTATGTATGTGTGCATGTTCCACCTTGCAGATGACAAATATCGAAAACTTGGCTAAAAACATTAATATCTTCACCTTTAACTAGGCACTTTTTTTTACAAAGGAGGTCGCTTTTTTCGCCGATATTTTTGAAAGCCATCCTCTCCTTTTGATTGTCTTGCCTTATTTAAAACATGTGTAACTTCCGGTTTGACGGTGGTTGTAAGAGTAAAGACGTCAGGTTTTGTTTCCGTTCTTTTCCTCCTTTGCGTTACGGGTTCGAGCCTGCCTTCCTACTACCACTTTCTTTCTTTTTTTTTTTCGCTCAACACACACTTCCAAACACCCTGGCAATGCCAGGCACCCATGCTAGTATTTTAATAGAAAACAGATTCATAGACATGCATCCAGACGAAAAAAAATAAACATATCTTCAAATTAAACAATAGGTTTCCTTTTGACTTTGTTATGGGTGTTTATAATAGGTATATTTGTTGATCGACTGAGAAGGGCGTTATAGCATAAGTGTGTGTGTGTTAAAATGGTTTGGACTAATTAACAATAATAACATCAAGAAAGCGTGTGCACATTTTTTTATAAGGGAAGAGTTCTTTCTGTCATGTTACAATACAATATTCACCAATACACATAGACGTTCAGATGATAAGACGTTATGTATTCATTTGAAACGAATATTTTCATAAAACTGGAACTATCATTTCACATAATAATTTCATATTCATTTGATAATAACCAACGTTATTATGTATAAGGAAATAACACATAAAACATTAAAAGTAAAATCGGCATCTCCGAGAGTCCTACCAAAATAAGGACCTCCTTTTTTTAACTAAAAATGGTTGAAGAGCTAGAAAGACAGAGTTTGTACTATAAAAACGAGCGACTATCTATGCTCCACAATTGGTTTTTATACACAGTCACAATCATTTTATATGCAATCTTACCAGTATTTAATGACGCGTATCTGCTTCTGACGTACATTTATGACTGTGTTTTCTTAGAGTTTCACACAGTCAGGATGTGCAACAGATTGATTAATCTCGACGGTACTGACTGCAAGAGTTCTAACATCCTAAAAATTCAATTTGAAATCTACTCATGCGTATTCGAGCCGACAAAAAAAGTTGGTGACATTATTTTTAAAACGCAAGTGTTATACCTATGCTTGACACACTGATATTGTATTTATGAAACGTAAATAAATCTACTACGTATGCATTTTGTAGTTAGGAGGAGAGTGATGAATATAATCGCCTGCCCCGTTATGAAAATATGACTATATTCCGCTTGTATCTTCTTAAGACGTCACCGTATTATAACGTCCTTTCTAATGTATTTTAATTAAACTATTTCTATGAAGTAACACACTGTAAACATTTTGTATTGGACCAAATATGAATGTCTAAGATTCGTCAGTTTTCTATGCGTGAAGTGTCTTCTAAATGCAATATGTCAGCTATGTATATAATCTCCGCTGAATGGATTCGATTGTGCATAGAAAAAGTGTAGCGTAGCGTGCAACTGGCAATCTGTTTTTACATGCTACGATTCGTCAGGTGAGCCAGCTAGCTATTCGAAGATAACTTTTACCCAGAGGATAGAACAGCAACGCATTCGGAATTAATGCATTTTGCGTTGTTAAAATATTATTTGCTGACGGCATCTTTATTTCATACGCAGATTTCCATATTTAATAAGGAAGCCTGATGAGGAATACACTAAAGATTGTCCAATTTGTCGAAATGAAATAAATATTTATTTTAAATATTTATTTTAATGTTTTTAACATTCATTCCCCCAGAAAATATGCTACTTATAAAAATTCGTTATTCACAAACCGCAATCCATATATGAAATATCTAATATATATATATATATATATATATATATATATATATATATATATATGTATATATGTGTGTGTGTGTTTATATACATATATATATGCGTGTGTGTGTGTTTATGTTTATATAATAAAACTGAATAATTAGCATCACAAAAGTTTACAACACATATAAAATTCATTAGATTTCTCAATAATTTCCTGACGGATTATCAGGGTAAAATGCTTAGAAACTTTTACAATGTTCAGTAATATGCAATAGTGTTGTGAGACCGGATTTCGCCCCATAATGGGCACGTCCATGTCCTATAAAATCAGATCCTAAGGCTGGTCCGGTGGAGCGAGATCTCAACGGATAGTATACCTCAGGGCCCGTGATCTTACTGATACTTGCAACTACTACAATTATCTGTACTTTTCTCTATATCCTTGTACTTTTCCTTAATACACTTGTTAACCATCTAGTATGTGTTTTCCTATGTGATGCCTGTGCACCCGATTGAGCCCCACAACAATTAGATATCTAAGTAAGCAATCAGTAAAAGTAGTGCGTCATTCTTTGGCTAATAACGGTATTGTAAGCAAACACATCATGGGAAAGAATAAATAGATTGGTCAAGAGCTCAGAAAACGAATTGTAAGTTTTCATCAAATGTGATTGGGATATGGAAAAATATCCAAGCAGTTGATGGTTCCATTGAATTCTGTTGGAAGCCTCACAAATCAACCCCTCCTTTGGCCAGATCAGATCGCCCTCAAAAAATAACCAAACATGCTGAAATGATATTAACAAGGAAGGTTATGAATTCGCCTGAATTACTCTTGGAGAGCTGCAGAAGGACTTAGAAAACAATGAAGTTAAAGTTAGCAAGGACACAATCAGTAGAACGTTTCGCGTTAAAGACATATTCTCTAGATCAGCAATGGAAATTCTCCTTCTTAAAACAAAACATGTTCGTGCAAGGCTTGTTTTGCAACTGAGTATCTCAAAAAGCCTCTTGGGTTTCGGCAGAACGTTCTATAGTCAGTTGAGATCAAAATGTAATTGTTTGGCGTGCCATTAATATCGACAGTTTGGAGATGAAGAGGTACTACTTACCACTAAAAAACACCATTAACAGTAATATTTCGAAGAGGATCCATTATGATTTGGGGGTGTTTTAGTGCAGGAGGTGTAGGAAAAGTAGAACTAATAAATAGTAGGAGTATATTGGAGAAAAACCATAAAGAAAGTGTGAAGTTGCTCAAATTGAAATCAGACTTGGACTTTCAACATGATAACGATCCAAAACACACTGAGAAACGCACACAAAATTGGTTTCATTCAAATAAAGTGACCTAGTAAATCTCCTGACCTCAACCTGATAGAGAATATATGGGGAGAAATGAAATCACGGGTCCATAGAAAAGAACCTACAAATCTTTGAGAATTAGGGAGATTTTGTGTGGAAGAATTGATTAACACAAGACACATGTAAGAAGTTCGTAAGGGATTAGTCAAAACCTATGTTTGCTGTAAACAGCAATAATGTTTATGCTACAAAATATTAGATAATTTTTTGTAAATACATTGTAAACTTTTGTGTTGCTAATCATTCAGTTTCTTTTCGCCTTGTGTTAAATTATCCCCCCCACTGTTCCTATCTTAGTTTCAATACATTTTCTATATTCATTATTTAATTTCCGTTAGGAAAATAGAAACATCAAAACTTACAGTTTCAAAGGTGTATTGTAAACTTTTGCTGGGCAATGTATATATATATATATATATATATATATATATATATACAAGGTAGTCACCACATATCAAGGCCCGGAAGCCACTCGAGGGTAAGGGTTATTACGTGTACAGTAATCAATTGGAGAGTATCGTAGTAATCCTTAGTATTGGAGATTTGATAAAGTGTCCTACTGAAGGGGCGGTTTATCAGGAATTTGTTTAGGATGAACTTGAAGACATCTAAGTGTTAGTCAGGTGGAAGACAGGAAAACGAAACAGAATTCCACAGACGTGCACTTATAAGAAATACACTTTATTCGTGGAATCTACGTTTTGGTTTTGGCACAGATAAAGAGTGGGGGAAAATTCTGAAACGAGCTAGACGGGTGTTTATCGTGAATATATATATATATATATATATATATATATATATATATATATATATATATATATATATAAGTTTTTATTTCGGTTTCGATTCAAGCTAATATAGTGTCATTTTGCTGGCATTATTTTTACATAAAAAATATTGTTGAAAATAACAATATTACAGTTTCTATATAATTAAACATTTTTATATTTTTGATTCTTCTTAATTTATAGATGAAAAGAAAAACATATACCTTTTACGGCTGTCATGAACTTTTTTTTATTCTGCATCAAATCATCAGCTTACTTGTT
Organism: Euprymna scolopes; assembly: GCF_053919585.1. NCBI lineage: Eukaryota > Metazoa > Mollusca > Cephalopoda > Sepiida > Sepiolidae > Euprymna > Euprymna scolopes. The sequence goes on along the minus strand of NC_136486.1, from coordinate 61,289,024 downwards.
CATTCCTCTACTCAGCTTATGATATATATATATATATATATATATATATATATATATATATATATATATATATATATATATATTCAGAATCGAAAACGTTCGTACTGTCTATATTAATTGTGTTGATACCACACACACGTAGAGTAAACGAAACATACACATGGCTGCGTATTTGACGAATAAAACCGTTTGCAAATTGTAAATCACATATGCATAAAGGAAAATAAACCTTATTCGCTTACAGTTATTTCAGTCTTTGTTTTAAGCAAAACTATGCTACATATTTTTAGATACCGATTCTCCTCAGAAATGCTTTATTTATTGACACATAATTTAAGCAACCATGTTTACCATAATAAAGTTAAATAAAAAATTAAAAAATAACAAAATCAGATCCATCGTCAAAAGTCTCCAGAAAGATATGAAACAATTTCAATATAAAAATGTACCTGTCATTGGATCTAATCTTGTGATTCTATCCTGTGGATTTATTTCGTTTTTTTTTTGTTGTTTCTATGTTCGTTTTTTTTTTTTTAGCTTGGTTCTCTAACATAAATATATATATATATATATATATATATATATATATATATATATATATATATATATATATACATATATATATATATTTTTACTATTTTACCATATTTTGAAGATATTTGATATTATTGAAAAGGTAGACAGATATTATAGCAGTACTTCCGCCATAAATACAATTGCTTTCATTTGTTTTATTTTACAAATACGTTGATATTCATGTACTTATGGTCTTTAATTTTTACATCCAAACCGAACGTTTACTTCAGTGAAGCATTAATAACACACTTTTCATCTACAATTACTATCCTCTGCAGAAAAGTGGTATTTGCGTAAACATGTATATTATAAAGATGTAACCTAGGATTATTCTCATTTTCTTCAATGGAATGCCCATACCCCTCCACACACACACGCACACACACACACACACACACACACATATATATATATATATATATATATATATATATATATATATATATATATATATTTCTATACCCATATATGTGTGTATATATGAAGGAACCTGTTACAGATGTTTATCTTTAAGCCAGCATTCAGGAGGAGTGTACTTATCTCGTACGTGACTATAAAGACACACAATCATTATCGTGCATGACTTCATATAATTGAAAGTGTTTAAATAGTTTTTATCCCTGGGTTGGTTCTGAACTCTTAGCGTCCTGATCGACAAAGATCACGCCTTCTATCGCTTTGCATCCTCAATTACATAGAATAACATTTAAGTAGACAAGTCATCGTATAAAAAAATTGATAATATAATATAAACAAAATCATATCTGGCATAATATCTTACATATTTAATCTTGTCAAAGTATAATGTGGAAATTATATTGCAAAAATGATAGCTAAATTATGTAAATAAATGGCAATTTTGAAGATTAGAGTTAAACAATAATTAAATATTATATATAAACCAGCAGGGATATCTCCATTGTCTGTGTGTGGTGAGGTGTGTATGGGGAGTGCGGATTAAATAAAAGCTAAAAGGAAAATGAAGAATACGCGAAATTTAAAAATCAACGAAAACAGAAAAAAACCTTTTCTTTAAACAATCGGAAAAACAAAAATAAAAAAATTAGCGAAAGTGATAGGAAAAAAAACGAACGCTATGCAAAATAAAGAATAACCAAAACGATGGTAAAAACTTATTTATTAAATCGGAAAACTACCAAAAAACAGCGAACGTGATAAAAAAGGACGAAAAATTGCATAAATAACCCCGTATCATTTTTAAATCGAAAAAATAAATCTAACATTTGGCCTTGAACTTACAGTCTTAAGATAATGACGCTGCTACTAAACCGACTTGACTAAGACCGCATGAGCGAAAGTAGGTGGTTTTTTTCTATATTTAAACTAAGTCAAGAAAGACCGCTTTTTGCGATGGCATGTATGGCTAAATTCTCATGAAGGAACAAGCTTTTGCGATCCCTCCCTGTAGAAAAGGTTCCAGTAGGGTGTCAAATAATTAATGTGTTTAGCCAAATTTTCGATATTTGTTGTCGGAAGCCTCGAGCATCAAAATAATATCTGTCTCGTTAAAATCCGTCGCTTTGGCGAAAGATTTAACAGGACATACAAACATACATACAGTTAAACAGATATTTGCCCTTTTATATATATATATATATATATATATATATATATATATATATATATATATATGAAACGCAACGAAAGTGTAACTTAAAATATACTTTGAAAAAAATGGAAACTAATGCACACATTTAAGTATAAATTTCCCCGCAAACATGTCTTTTAAAACTTAAACAAAAAAACTAAATATAAATAATGATAGGAGAATCCAAAGAAGTCAAAATAGGCTACTGAAAAACTGCATAAACTGATGTTTTGAAAAAAATAACAACTCTATAACAGATGTATATATATATATATATATATATATATATATATATATATATATATATATATATATATATATATATATATTGAAAGGGAGTTAGAACAGTAGTCTAAAGAGTAGAATATATTATAATGTGATAGTAAAATTACTAATTTAATTAAAATACAAGAAAAGAACAGTGCTTGTTGTAATGCAGATTTATAATAAGCTCGATATGCAAATATTCTAAAAGTACTTTAATATTTTGTAAGGTGATTGATAATTTATAATTCAAAGAATTAAAAATTAAAAATCTGTTTCATAAGAAGGAAAACAACAAAGCTGATAATTTGTACGACCCTTTTGTTTGCGATAGGCATTAAGTCATGTACAATAATTTTGTCATATATATTTTATTAAAGCAAAGTCTTCTCATCAGCAAAAATATTGGGTGTATTTTATATAAAAGAAACTATAAATAAACCTAGCTTTTTTATGTAAGGCAGATGTATCTTTTAATTGTTCGCGTTTTGAAAACCGTAATGCTCGTCAAAGCATCCATTTGGATGTTGAATGTAGCTTATGAATGCTCGAAATAAGCCAATTATTCACGGAACGAACAAATTCATAAATGAATGAAAAAATGTAACATGCCACACAAAAATGCAATAAAAATAGATAAATAAAATTCAAAATACATATGAAAAACAAATGAAAATAATTAAAAATAATCATAAAATAAAAGGAAATGAAATTGACAAGCAGGATTGCCTGTGTATGTGCGCATATATGAGGAATATAAGTAACTAGCCTTTAAAGAATTAGCCTCCTTTAACCATAAACTACCTCCCCTTAATAATAAAAGAAGACAAAATTACCAAATATGTAATAGCAAAATCGAGGCCATTAAAATAGAAATGAATAAAATAAGCAAATACATATTAGATGATAATATAAAGATTACCGTTTCTCAAGTTGAAGATTGAAAATTCGCATAAACACCACGCAGTGTACGAGTAAACACTTGCAAGGAGACATACATAAATATATGCTGAGTAGAGTCCGGCATAAAACACTTATTATACTTCTCCGTTTTTGTTGTTTGTTTTTACTTAAAACCGAGCTATCGATGTTGTAATTATCTTCCGTTATACAAGTATAACTAGATATTACATTATATTTTTAAATTTTCTACATAATCGAGCACCCTACTGAATTTCTATCCCATAACAGGAGACCGAGCCAGACCTATTATTTTTAAGCGAAACTGGCATTAGACCGACTTTTCCCTAGAGTAGTTCGTAATTAAAGTATACTCTAACTTAGCATCTAAATCTGGCCTTCAAAATCGCCACGGACATGGAGTATGTGTCTACATTAAAGACGACTTTCTATATGGTAGGGGCATCACTAGAGAAGATCCTAATTTACCTTACATGTGCTTCCGGGTTGCACTTGCTAACACTACTGTGTTTATATTTGCACGCTATCGTCCCTACAACAGTGGAATTACTATCTTAATTAGCATAACTGAGAAAATCGACCATGTCCTATCTGAGTACCCCTCAGCTAACATCCACGTCTGTAGGGACTTCAATGTTCACAATGTGGAACGGTTACCCCACTCAAACAAGACCGATGACAAGGGGAGGTTCTGCTACGATTTCTTCATTGCTTATGATCTCACTCAGATTGTCCAAGAACTCACCCGCGTTCCCGACACTGACGGTCAGTATGGAAGTCTCCTAGACCTCTTTCTCAGACCTTGCCCTGAGCTGTGCTCATCTTAATTCAGTCCCTACTGGGATCTTCCGACCACTCTGGTGTATCGGTCAAGATAAAAACAAAATGTAATAGGTCTTCAGACATACCTCTCCATCTTACAGTGTATCGATATTCTATGGCTGACTGGGATAGCTTCCGCACGTTTATATCAGACCTACCTCCACGTGCCATGTTTAAAACAGATGTGTCCGCTATAGTATCAGACCTGGCGGAATGGTAAACTGTAGGCATAGACAGTTTCAAACCCTCGAAAAAGTTCCAGTAAAAACATAACAGTTAGCCGTGGTTCTCCCCAGAATGTGCTGCTGCCATTGCGCACAGAAATCAGTTTTTCTTATTGCTTCCAACGTAATAGATGTACTGAGACTAAAGCCGCCTTCGGGACTGCCAACAACCACTGTAAAATGTAATAAACGAGGGATTATTTCTTCTAATAAATAATTATTTGCTCAAAAAGAGTAACTTTACACACACCCACATATCCACCCAGCATATATATATATATATATATATATATATATATATATATATATATATATATATATATATATATATATATATAACAGCAAGTATTTAATAGTAGTTAACTTTACATCTGGTTGAGATTATTTATGAATATTAACTCTTTAATATCTATAATATACTTTAGTTTTGCCATCTTGGATTATTTTGGTAAACTTAACTGTGATACTTATTATATATATATATATATATATATATATATATATATATATATATATATTAATGCAGTTATATTCAACAAAATCTAGTCTTTCTTCCCTCAAAGCCAAATATTTCTTTCAATACCTTTTTTCATTTATATCATATGAGTTATTTTTTTTTATTTTCTGGTAATTGTTTATAAATCGTTTATTTTAGAGTTTCTCCTTTTTTGTCTTACTGCTCTCAAACGGCCGTTTCCTTCTTAGTACTCCTATATTTAATGACTGTTATTTCATTTCTATTAACAGAAATGTCAAATGTCCGAGGATATGAACTTACATTGGAATAAAGCTACTGCATCAATATAGAGCAACCTTCCCCTCACACCTTCAGAAGCGCCACCATTATTGCTTGATTTGCAATTAGTTTCTCTTCTTTTAACATCATTTCGAGTAGGTCTCCGTAGTTATTCACTAGATGGCGCTTACTGTAATATGGGTCCATTGATTTCAGTGACAATGTATGCCTTTACGATCACAGACTCTGTCCTTTTAAATTTGCTGATTCGAACTGCCCTACACATCGAGACCTGGCTACATTTCTTAATGTATAGTGTAATACATATGTAAGAATGTATAAATTATATTTTATGGATTTTCAAACCGAGAGAAAATATATTTGCCCTATCTTTTATTTTATTATTTGTTGCGTTCAAAAAGCCGATTGTCGCCTGCCTGTTTCCTTATGTAAACTAAACCAGAGGAAAAAGTGGATGAGACCTGTGAACACTAGGAGGAGCCAGAGGAGAAAAGGACAACGAAAGGCGGAAGAGGAAAGAGAAAAGAAAGCTCATAGAGGAGAAAGGGGAACAGAAAATATAGAAAGTATCTATACACCGAACAGAGGGATAGAAAGAGATAAACCGTATCGAGAAAGAGATAGACCGTATATATAAAAAGATAGACCGTATAAAGGGAGCGGGGACTGACAAGAATCGTCAACAGTCAGAGGGAGCTTTGCGCTGAGAAGCGAAGTTCGAGGGTGGCGAAGACAGTGAAAGTGGAGATAGCGAAAGGTGAAGACAACGGCGGTGGCGAAAGCTGCAATAGCTGACGTGGGGCCACTAATTCTCGTGTGTGTGCGTCTAATGAAACAGTGAGTCAGGAGGACTGGACTAGAAGCAAAGCGAGAGAAGTCGCCACGTACGTGTGCGTGTAATTGACATTAAATGGCGGGAAATACAAACTACTGAGCAATTTAACAAGACAAGAATAAAACCGACGACGATATAGCTTGGCGAAAAATCGGAAAAATAGCGAAATTCTAACGACAGACTAGTTACTTCATGTAAACATCAGAAACGAGGATTCGGAGCAAACAATGCGCGCGTATAACAATTGTTAACAACGAAGGAAAGTGAATGAATGCAAATAAAACAAAGGAAAGAAATCTAAAAACAAGAGAAATGACACATTTTAAAAAGAAATCCGTGAGTTACCCATCCAAAACTTTTATCTCCCTTTTACGTCTCTCTTATGTAACTTATGATTCATCTCAAACAGCAGACGAACATTTTTATTGATATGTATAATGCCTGCTACATGTTGGTTACATATATTCTTCTCTTGGTCAAATTTGAATGTCCTAAGAGTATTTCACTCAGCTATATATATATATATATATATATATATATATATATATATATATATCAATTTAGATTTTATTTATTTTCATATAAATAAGAGTTTGGTAATGTTTCATCTGTATTCGTCATCATTATTCCTATGTGATTTCGCTGTCCAGTATATCTCATTTTATTGTTGTCTTCGGGAGGATTTCACTTTCTTATACGAATGCATTGCTAAGGAACGTGGGAAATTTCCTTTTTCATATCTTTTACGTCACTCAGCTCTACCGTTCCCAATGTAGCTGAGTTACGGTGTAACAGTCGAGATATTTTAGTTTTCCTAATAGCGCGCCACAATGACCTTTTTTTCACTAGATTCTAATCAGTTTGTAAAGTTACGATGTGAAGTAATGACCATTGCAAGTGACGCATGAAAAATATACTACCGTCCTTATAAAGCAGCTTTGAATTCGACATTTTGCTTTTATGTCTGATGGAGCATATATCTTGTGACAGTGCCTCTTAAAAAATGAGTAGTGTGAGTATAATTCAGCACCTCACTCTTTCATAAAATTCAGTCACATCATAATCTGCAGATTCGTGATTGATTACTGTGTGATCTAATCCGACGCTGGATTGCAATTCATTCACGGTAAAATGATATACATCAGATCATTTTTTTTTTAATTTTGAAAAGCAGAGAAGCGAAATTTCGCATACTAAAAGAGCATAACAACGTGCCTTATTCCCTGGATTTTTGTTGTATTTAAACAAATATTTTGCAAGTTGTTCCTTTTTTTCTATTTTCTAGTAATTTTAATTGTGTATCACTTTACTGCGGGTCTCCACAAATGCCTAGAGAGGGTCCATTTACAACTAGTGAAATGAAACGTGTTGTTGCAGGTCTTACAGAAGCTTTTTACAGTAAGACACGCTACAATGTATTAAACGAAATTGCAAGAGGCATTCAGCCCATTGAAAGGCCTGTATTAATCCAAACTCGTAAGGAGAAATGTTTGGATTCGGCTCAGAAGTACATGAAAAGTAGCTTGGAAAATGTTATTTTCACTGATGAGACCAGAACAACTCTAGATGGACCAGATGGGTTGGCCAAAGTTTGAAATGCACTTGGATTCCCTACGTCTCATCGCTTCCGTTATCGACAAGGAGGTTGACGTGTTATGTTTTGGGCTGGTATGATCTCCAATGAACTAATTGGGCAATTTGTCGTGTTTTAAAATTGCCAGACTTACAAGCAAGTCTTATATTTGATTTTTTTTTAAATAATCGTTTATCACCATGGCTTGATGACCTTCTATTGGTGTGCCACCGCAAATTGATTTTTATGCACGACACTGTTTCATCCCGCTCAGTCAAAGCAACGACAGCCTACCTTATGTCATTAGGCATTAATGGAGAAAATTTGATGGCATGGTCACCTTGTTCTACTGATATACACCCAAGTGAGCAGCTATGGTCAATAATGAAGATGAACTTTGGAAGAAAGTTTTACAAGTTTCCTATAGCATCACACTATTTTTAATTCGGGGGTTGACATCATCAGTTTACAAGAGGCTAATCAAAGTGATTTTGAAGCATGGGAGGTACGTTGATAAATAAATATTTCCTTAAACAAAATAAGGTAAAATTTGTTTTTCTTTTTGGTTAAAACCGTTACTGGATACGCTGCTTAATTTCATAAAAGTAGAATAATGAAGTTAGAACTTTGTTTTATTACAGAAAATATACATTTTACGACACTTTCACTATTGTGATACACGCTTCACATAATTAGAAAATAGAAACATTAGCCTTACTTTTAATTTTTTTTGTCAAATTCCACAAAAAACAGGGAAATGAGACATCTTTTCGTGTTCTTCCAGTGTACCGAATTTCACTTCTCTGCGTTTCATAGCAATTTCAAAATTGAAAACAATATTGACTTGCAATAAAGTAATGCACTGGGTTTAGTGTGTTTATGCGTTACACATTGGGCAACCATTCAGGCATGCTATTTAATTATTTTAACTCTTTATCTGTACCTAAACCTAAACATAGATTCCATGATCAAAGCTTCTTTCTTAGAACTGCACGCCTGTGGAATTGTCTTCCGTTTTCCTGCTTTCCAGCTTTTTTTAATATGGTTGTCTTCAAGTCCAACGTGAACAAATTTCTGATAAGCCGTTCCACTTAAGTTAACAAATTTACCGAACTTCCATTACTATCGATTACTATATTGTCCTTTTGACTACTCTACACTCTTTAACCCTTATCCTTGAGTGGGCTATCGGCATTGATAACTGGTGACGTTTATGTAAAAAAAAAAAAAAACTCAACAGCAAAATTCACCGCGTTCATATTGTGGTATTATTTTGCAATGACAAACAACACGTATTTTAATTATGGTTTCATCATCGTCAAAATAAACGTCCACAAGTAACAAGCTGTTATCCATGCACACAAAAATAATTTTTGTTCTTCAACAATTTTACTTGGATAGGCGATAGCTCTACTCGTGTAATTGTGTCTGTTATCATGCACACGAAGTGATTTTTGCTAATTTGGTCACCAGTGCCTTGTGCTATCAATAAAAGCAATCCGTGCACATTAATGTGATACATAAGTTTGCTACACAGAAGCTACGTCCTGTTTTGCTATATAGTATCCTTGACAATATTGCTTCCTCCTCGCCGTCATAGCCTGTTCCCCGAAACATCCAATCACAACACCTTAACACCATTTTACTGTGCTTCAAATCCTTACTAGTATGTCTGTACATCGTAAGATACGTCTTTACGGATCCTAACAACGCCACCTTCTCATTAATACATCATGCCACAGATGTACGTTGATATTTTTCACTATATTTCTCATACTAGACTACGCCAAATTCGAGAATAAACGGCATACCAAGCGCTGAAATATAATTTTTGATTAATAGATTACATGGAAGTTAAACCTAATTTGATATCGCAATATCATTGCTCTTTTAATACCACTGTTTCGTACGATTAAATTTATTTATCAAATTTAAGATGTATCCATGCCTTCCTAGAGTAGAATCGATACACTCGTTCCTTGCTGTCTCCATTGTTACATTTTTTCACGCAGGCATCTACCATACCCGAGAATGCATAGAATTTAAATCTCCTCATTACATCAGAGCAATCAAGCGATATTTATCACGGCCTGCGGCTCGCTTTCATGATTATTGCTCAATTCATTAGACATTAGATAGTCGAAAATATGGGTTTAAAGATTCGCTGACAAACGACACGCTGGTTATTTCTATGCTGTAATTCTCAATCTCTTCCGCTTATCGAATTTAGCAACCAACGACTTTCCTTAAGACAAAACATTAAAAAAAATAGTCGCGTCTCTCAAAACTACACATTCTAGACTGTATGGCACAGATGCTGAAAAATGCTCCTATATTGGCTGGAACAATAAAAGAGTCGGCCTAATAAAACAACAGTACACATTTATTTTAAAACTTTTATTGCAAACACTGATTGAAAAAATATCTGACTATGTAGTAGAGCTGACATATACCCAATAGCCGCCTTCAGCCTCAATAAACGCCTTGATACTCATCCGGAATTTGGACAATGCTTTTTCCACAAGCACCTGTGGGAGCTCGGCGGATACTAAGTGGATGGCGGCGATCAGACTGGTTTTGATTTTATGGGAGATAATGTTTGTGATGTTCTCAGCGTATAACCAAACGAAGTAGTCCAGCAAGTTCAGTTTCCGTTTGGAGTTGGGCCAGTGAGAGAGGGATATAATATATTAGCACCTTTTCTGAAACCACGCCTGAGTCTCTTTGGATTGTGCGCCGGCGACGAGTCCTATTGTCATGCCCAGGGTCTAACAGTTGCCATCTGATTGCAGCAGGAGATCATAACACCCTTAAGCACAGCCGTCAGCACATCCAGTTACATGTTGGTGTTTACTTTCAAGCCAACTTCGAAGGCCTGATATAGCGTCGTGTTATCCTCATTTCAAACTACAACGAAGACGAATATCCTGGTGTGAAACTTTGTTTTCATCACACTGGACTCGTCCCTGTTATTTGCATTGTAAGATGCTGGCAATTGTCCTCTTATCATAACTTGCATCTGTAGAGAGCATGAGTTGTAGAGCGATACATATCCGATCTCATTCTTTGAACATTGTGTCACTTTCAGACATGATAAAATGATGTTATGGCTCTTGGGATTTGTACACCACTGGCCAACATGTAGACGGTTTACCAAATAAAAAAAAATTAAAAAAAAACGGTATTTATCAATTAGAAATGTAATCATATCGTCTCTTCTATGACAAAAATAGTTTCATTAGGCCCTGTACCGATGATGTAAGACAATATATATTCAAATCATTTATCTCTCTGATACAACCAATCTGTTGATTGTATCACTATCACCGATCTTAATCGGACAAGTTCTAACCGTCTTAACTACAGTTTCAAACCCATGTATCTTCCGTCAATATTATTAGTCCATGTACTTATTTTAACTGATATGACGTTTCGCTGAAATCGAAATGTAAGCAGCCACTTGCGGGAAAAACCGAGCATCTCCCAACACGTACAGTCAGGATCTGAAAAGCTGAGTTAACATTCTGGCAGATTAATAAACTAACGACTATTTCATCTCTATAACTTCTTCAAATAATCTCTGTTTTACCGATAATAGGGTTGTCAAGTGGTTAAAAATCGAATAATTTCTAATATGTTTTCTTTCTAAAACGTTGAAAAATGTATTATCTTTTTAGAATGAACATGGCAATGGCTGGAAAACATAACACTAAATATAATTTTCAAACTGATGTGAAAAATATCAACACTTTTCAGTTTGAGAATTCATGTCGTTGATTTCCCTGGAGACAATATGGTTATCTTGACAGATGATAAAATTGTTCTGCTGTGTTTAGTTTTTGAAGAGAGCATGACCTTAATATATTTTCCTGATTATCTTGGGGATTTATTGCTTTTCCTTAAGCGATAGGGCAAAGTTAGTCCAAATACTCACACACTTTGATTGACTTACCAATCGAGATAGTGAAAGTATCTACAATATCCAACGTTTGCGTGCTGACTAAGTATATTTTAAAACCTATTCTTTCAGAAACGTTTAATCATGTATATATATATATATATATATATATAGTCTTTGAAGTTTTTAACATTTGAAACCACACAAAAAATTATTTTTTATCATTCATCAAAAAAAACATCTAGTCAGTAAGTCATTTAATCACCTGCAATCACTGCATCAACTCTCAAATTTACTATAATACCAATTTTTATATTTTTTAAGGGATCATCAGTTGTTTACCATGAAACACTGTTTCGGGGATTTAAAAACAAAACAGTGTATTACATCATGGCTCCCCAGCAGTGTTGATCAAACACCACCACCCTTAATCTTAGGAAGAAGACAAGTTACAAAAATTTTTTTTCCCCAATTTCCTATTCTTAATTGTAATTACTAACCTTTTCATAGTATAAAAATGAATTTCTTACCTGTGCGATTCATATATATATATGTATATATATATATAAATATATATATATATAAATATATATATAAATATATATATATAACATACACGGACAATAAATTTATAGGAGTATATATATATATATATGTATATATATAAATTTATATATATATATATATATATATATATATATATATATATTTATGCTCATATAAATTTATTGTTCGTGTGATTTGATATTCATATTGGAAATGTTTTTTTCTCTATTTATTTAAAAAGAGAATACAATCGTGTTATAAATGGGTCGTGGAATGGCATTCATCTGCAAAAGATCTAGCTAATTTGCAATATACTTTAAACATAAATTTGAATTAATTCACTATAACTTTTTATACCGTTTTTTTTACAGTTTTCTTATGGAATTATCCCCCTTTAATAAACTATTACGTGTAATTAAATTTATGCATATATTCTACATAGTTTATACTTGCGTAATATTTGCGTAAAAAGTTAATTATAAAAATAAACATTATATATATATATATATATATATATATATATATTTGTGTATGCATATATATATATATTGTTTTTGTTTGTTTGTTTAGAAAGTTTTGCCTACACAATTCCCCAGTGACTTTTAGTCTACATACCTTAAAACTTAATATATAAGCTAATCGAACCTATGTAAAACTGTATATATTGATTTAAGCAGTGAAAAATCGGCGCAAAATTTGGAAATTACAAAAATTGAATAAACTAGGTGAAGGTCGAACGACGAATTACGACTGTGAATTCCTATTGTTTCATGTTTTAATTTTTAGTCTTACAGCAGATATGTCGTCATAGCTCAGGCAATAATATCGAAGGAAGTAGTAAATCGTAAGCTAAATACTTTGGTTTCGATTCGCGGTGGCGGCGCACCGTCATTATATATTGAGTCAAATATCATCATCAGCAATGGTATAAATCTAACCTATATGTTTAAATATATATATATATATATATATATATATATATATATATATACATATATATATATATAGTCTTTGAAGTTTTTAACCTTTAAAACTATACAAAAAATTACTTTTTATCATTCGTTAAAAAAACGTCTAGTCAGTAAGTCATTTAATCACCTGCAATCACTATATATATATATATATATATATATATATATATATATATATATATATATATATATATAAAGCTGGATGTATGTGTGTGTGTGTCTGGTCACGAATAGGCTCCTATATGGTTGACTATTTCTAAAAAAAACTGATTACATATAATGATGAAAGATGTATCGAGACACAGGAATGGGTATGTCTGATCTGGCAGAACGGTGGGTCATTAAAAGGGTGGGGTCTGCGTTCGCGCCTGGTCCACAAAGCATGGAAATAAAAAAAATACAAATTAAAAAAAAAGTTTACAAGTGTTTTTGATATTGATGTGCATAAGACTGCTTTGATAAGTATGTTTTAACTTAAAAAGGAATGGTATAATAAAATTGTGGTGTCTGCGTTCGGGCCTGGCCTCCGTAAATTGAAAATAGGCACAAACTTTAATAAAGACTTTTTTTTATCTATCTGCGTAAGTATACGTTGATAATTATGTTTCAATTGAAGAAATATAGTATAATAAAATTATCGGACGTTCGTTCGCACCTGACCTCCATAGAATGGAAATATGTTACAAAGTTTAACAAGTTTTTTTTTTTAATATAGATCAACAGAATATTGTGATAAGTGGTTTAGTCTGAGCAGGTTTGGTATAATAAATAATGGGGTTTATCTATTTTAGTTTTACTTTCATCATGCTTTGGTTTTGATACCCCCAAATTCGAAGCTATCTCTTTACAAACCTCCCTATCATACTTTCATAAATCAGAGTCCATTTTCTATAGGTTGTTTTTGAACCCAGCCAACGACGGGTACTTTTGCTTGTATATATATATGTTTGTATGTCTGCCTAAAACTTTGGACGGATTTTCACGGGATCAGTATTGTATTTAAGTTTGACCGTTTTGACGACAACTATCAAACAATTTGCTAATAAATATTAATTCCTTCGCACTTTTCTACATGCTTGGGGCGCTTATTTGTCGATATTTTCGAATGTCATCCCCACTGATCGATTTAGTAGCCTTAATCTAAACCTTCGATATTTCCGTTTAGCGATCGATGCAACGGCAAAGACGTCACTTTTTTCACGATTTTTGTTCTCTTTCGCGGTACGCGTACAAGCCTGCCTGCCTATAACCACTTATTTATTTATTTATTTATATATTTATTTCTTTTGCTCAACAGACATCTCGAAAAAACTGGACACCGTCTGGCTAGGTTAATAATATATACGAAATCTGTAATTATCAAAATATATTTTAGCGTATTTTTCTACCAGGCAATATTGAGCGGTCTCGTATTTCCAAATGTTAAATGATTTTATAATTTAATGCCTAGTTCTTCAACGTTTTAAGTACCTATGGAATAAATAATAAAAACTGATGCTCAATAGTAAATCCCTATTATGACATTTAATGCAGATACACTTATATATATATATATATATATATATATATATATATATATATATATATATATATATATATATGCACACATTTTATTAGCAGAAATTGGTTGCTTCATCCGTGAAAAATCCACTCTCAATCAGAAATATCTCTGTGTATATCTCTGTATATATATATATATATATATATATATATATATATATATATATATATATAGTCATCCACATACAGTACTGTTTCGCTGTTTCACAGCTCATCAGTGCGGCTAGACATATATATATATAATTGTATCCACATTGGGGGTGGATTTTTCAATGATGAAGCAACCAATTTCTGCTAATAAAATGTATATATATATATAAATATATATATATATATATATACATAAATATATATATATATATATATATATATATATATATATATATATATATATATATATATATATAAATTGGTATTATAGTAAATTCGAGGGAGTTGATGCAGTGATTGCAGGTGATTAAATGACTTATTGACTAGATGTTTTTTTTTTTGCGAATGATAAAAAGTAATTTTTGTATAGTTTCAAATGTTAAAAACTTCAAAGACTATATATATATATATATATATATATATATATATATATATATATATATATATATATATATATTCTCCAGAATAGTTTTTATTTAATAATCAGTTGGTATGGAAACGTGAGATTGTAAGGTTTACAAAATATTACTGGCAGTAATATTCTATAAGTTATCCCATCTAAACAGGAATTGTTCGATATGCAAGATAGAGCAAATAAATTAAATTGTAATTCAATGAATTTCAAAAAACTCTCATTGAAATGACTTTCATATCAACGGATCTAAAGAACGCATAACATGGATTTTACCAAGCAAGCTGGATCTAAAAAAACTTTCATATCCTTTATCTGCAATTCCACCTACTACAGGACTTATGCTGAATTTATTATTTTGACTTTGACATTCCATGTCTCACTGACTTAAGCAAATAGGGTGCATACCTAATAAATATTTGCTAATATTTTCTCTCTTCTGATGAGATGGTAGACATCGAAACGCTATAGGTGAAGGAGATTAACTTTCTAAAGCATTCCTTGTATTGCTGAGAATAATAAAAATTCTTTTATATGAAATTCATTTCAATGAGAGTTTTTTTGAAATTCATTGAATTACAATTTAATATATATATATACATATACAGTGATGATTATATTTATTGGCACGGTAAAATAAAAGTTAAATTTTGTCTAATAAATTCTAAAAAAAGGGATTAAATTAAAGAAAATAACAAAGTATATTATGTATTTTTAACTGGCCTTTCCGATGCAGCAATCGGATTTTAGAAAAAATAAATAACAAAGGAACAACAAACATAATTGCAAAAAACCCTTGTTCAAAATGATTGGCACGATTTATTTAATAATCAATTGTATAGCCTTTGGCCTTGATTACCTTCCTCAGTCGCTTTTCATAGTTTACAACCAAGTTGTTGCACTCTTCAGTAGTAATTTTAGCCCACTCTTCCTGACAATAATCCTCCAATTGAATAAGATTCTTAGGCTTCCTTTGCATTACCCTCAATTTTAATGTTCTCCATAAATTTTCAATTGGATTAAGGTCTGGGCTTTGTGATGGCCACTCCAAAACATTAATATGATTGTCCTCAAGCCATTTCTTAGTCAGTTTAGCCGAATGCTTTGGGTCATTATCTTGCATGAACCACCAACGACGACCAAGTGAGAGCTCTTTAGCAGAGTCTTTCAGGTTTTCATCCAATATTTTAACACAATCTTCCTTTTTTATGCTACTTGTGATCTTAACAAGTCGCCCTGATCCAGAGGCAGCAAAGGATCCCCAAAACATCAAACTGCCTCCACCGTGCTTCACTGTGGGTATGGTGTTCTTAGGCAGGAAAGCTTCGCCAGATTTTCTGTAAATATAAGACACTTTATTATGGCCAAATAACTCTATTTTCGTTTCGTCAGTCCATAGAACACGTTTCCAGAATGCAACATCTTTATCAATATGACGTTTTGCAAAGGCTAGCCTTGCTTTTAGGTGCATAGGCTTCAATAAGGGAGTCTTTCTCGGACGACATGCTTTTAAACCAGCTCTCTTCAAAACTCTACCAACTGTATGTCGAGATACATTCACTCCAGAGGTGCTCTGTTCATCAACAATCTCCCCAACAGAGATCCTTGGGTTTTGTTTTACTTGTCGAACAATTTTCCGTTCATCTCTTGGGGAAAGAATCCTTTTTCTCCCTCTACCCTCTAAACTCATAACGTGGCCTTGCGATTTGAACTTGTTTATTATGGCTCTAACAGTGGATTTGGGGAGGTTTAGCTTCTTTGAAATCTTATCATAGCCCTCCCCATTGGTATGGCATGCTACAACAAGCTTCCTGACGTCTTCGCTGTGTTCCTTAGTTTTAACCATGGCAATTGAAAATTATAATTTAGTCACTTATAATAGTTTAAATAAATCGCTATCTAAAAATTATCTGAAAAAAATTATTCACTGAATTAGCGTTAAACAAGCATAATATGGCTATAAAAAAGTTCAGAAAGCACGTAAACCGGAAATTGATTTATACTAAAAGAAAAACAAAGCCGTGCCAATAATTTTGAACAAGGGTTTTTTGCAATTATGTTTGTTGTTCCTTTGTTATTTATTTTTTCTAAAATCCGATTACTGCATCGGAAAGGCCAGTTAAAAATACATAATATACTTTGTTATTTTCTTTAATTTAATCCCTTTTTTAGAATTTATTAGACAAAATTTAACTTTTATTTTACCGTGCCAATAAATATGATCATCACTGTATATATATATATATATATATATATATATATATATATATATATATATATATATATATATATGCAAACATTGTATTAGCAGAAATTGGTTGCTTCATCTGTGAAAAATCCACTCTCAATCAGAAATATTGCTGTATATATATATATATATATATATATATATATATATATATATATATATATAGAGAGAGAGAGAGAGAGAGAGAGAGAGAGAGTGAGAGAGACGGAGTATCTTCAATGAGTTTCCATACACTTTCTGCATAGGAGCTTTTATTAATACTACTCACATGTAACTCTATTTCTATTCGAAGTAATCTATTTCGGTTATAATGAACTTATTGTATCATTCCAACAACGTCTGGGAGGATCCACGAGAGTCCCCTTCCGTGAGCGTTTCAATGACCCTCTTCACATCTTCCCTCATCTCATTAATTCTTTCATAACGACAGCTTCAAAGGTTTTCTATAAACTACGGGAATAACCAAAATGATAGGACGATAAGTCTAGAGTATATGAAGGTTAAGAGACTGTTGATCTAACAGCCTGTGACAAGTGTGCAGTTTTAATTTGTGTTGTGGAAATGCCACAACAGGATTTGAAGATTTCTTGATTCTGCCGACGGATTCGCTTTCTAAACTCCCTATAAACATCAACATATAATTCCTTGTTGGATATTTGTGCAGGACGAACCCAGTGCCTGTCGTTCATGTTTGTTCTAAAAAAAGTAAAATCATTACTATCTATTTGGATTTGCTCTATCTGAATTTCTTGAATATGGGAGAAATAGCATCCTCCCACTGGGTCTCCTGTCTCTTGGCTTCTGGGTTAAAGCAGTATGTCTAGCTTTCACCACAGGTCACCAGCGAATCGAGAACTGATGGATCTGCATTGATCAGCTCGACAATCTTCCCCCTGTCATGACAAAATCTTTATACTGATATTTTTTTAACAGTCCTCGGACAAAGTTTACGCAAATTTTCCACATCTTCAGTTTCTCATAAACAATTATGACACAGTTCCCACACTGACTTCAAAGTGTGCACTTATTAAATCTATTGACAAACGACGGTAATTTTTCATGAAATTCATTATTTAACCAATCAACTGTGATGTTTTGACTTTTCTACTCCTCTGGCGCCTCTTAATATTCTTCCCACAATACCTAACTATTTTGATTTTATTCCAATTAACACCGATGCTCGATACAAGCAAGGTTGTCCAAAATCTCTGAAGCCTTTCATAAGTTGTTGTGGTGAGTTTTGCAAGTTAATACAGAATTTCATTGCCTTTCTTTCTTCTAAAATGTCCTCAGGTCACGATTGCATTTTCGAAATTCACAATCTGTGATAATATGTCATATCTAGAGCGCATTCCAATTCCTATTTTAGCTGTTAATTTTAGCTTGATATCAGCAAATTTGGTCAGTCATGTAATAATATGGATAGCAACAACATACTTAGTCTTAGTGTATGACGATGCCTGTACAAAAAAGTCTAGAAACTTATTGAATGCACCTCACGCATATATATATATATATACATATATATACATACACACACATACATATATATATATATATATATATATATATATATATATATATATATATATGTAAGTAAAACCCGGTATGTAAACTTAGTTATTAGGACGATAACAATGCGCGTAGATTGATTGAGATGGGATCTTACATGGAGTGGCTTGCATATTAAATGAAATATATTAACGATGTACAAAGTATAAAATCATAGCTTTCTTAACTTCTCAGGTATTATACGCGTGTTATTCTGTGTAGCTTAATTACCATATGTATTTTCATAACTAATAAACTAGACATATTCACTGTTGATATAAATAATTAAAATTCTTTACATAAAATATATTCTCATAATATTTTATGTGGATACTTGAATATGTATATATATATATATATATATATATATATATATATATATTTGTGTGGGGGTGAGCGTTTATGTATGTGTGTGTGTTTGCGTTTTTGTTTATTCTAGTTGTGTAAGCAAACGTGCGTGCGTGCTGTTTTTCCTGTACACATGCTTTCTTGGGTTGCAAATTTCGTTAATACTTGCCCTTCTACCTCGCTGCAATAATGCACTAACTGACCTAGACAGCTTACTTTCTCGATTTGATTTCGTTGCCGCTTTTGCTTACGCTTCAACCGACAAAATAAGACGAAAGCTGAAGACGTACAATCTATAGAAAGAAAGTAATGTCTTACGGCTCCAAACTCCAGACGGCAAATAAGTGGTGGTTGGTTGACCCGGGTGTCCACCACGGGGAATATATCTGTGAAATACATGCATTTGTACATATTAAAAAGGGGCATACATCCGTCTCGGCGTTGCCAGGAAAAGTTTAAACACCTGAGACAACAAACATCTCGCTTGGCGAAACTGATTGGACTTTAGTTGGATAATTTACATTTTAAAGTGTTCAACTGAAAAGCTAAATAATAATAATATCATTGTTATTGTATTTCTACTGTGAAATGGTCAACTAACTCAGCACAAATAACTAAGTGGCATGCAGTATTGCTTGCTAGAAACAATACTGCATGTCACTATACGACATAATCACGTTGACACGCCGGTTCCGCTTGATCAGAGAAGTTAAGCAACGTTGAATCTTGTCCGTATTAAATGGGTGACTATTCGGGACTCCCGGGTGATGTATGTGCTCTCTGCTTATCTCTGCATTGTTTCCAATCGCCATGGACTTATTTTTGCCACATGACTCAAATATTGCCGATTCAGGAAAAGTTGTGGTTGGGAACCCTTGCCTTAATATTACACGCGCAGCTGCCCCCAAAGGGGTATCTTTCATCTTTCGAGATTGAACGGAAACATAGAGTGACAGTGTTAAAATAACTATAATTACAAGTATAATGATAAAAAATAATACTAATAAACTAATAGTGAAGTAAAATAATTAAAATAATAATAAATATCGAAAGAAATAATGTTAATGTAAGAAAATAGTTTTGTTAAAGTTTTTCACAGTTTAAAAAAAAAAACTAATCGTTTTACATTCTCAATTACTTTATCAATGACAATAGTTATGTAAGATTAAAGCTAAAATGACGTATGTTTACCTTCTTTTTTATTTTATACTTATTAGGACAACATAGAATCAGTATAATGGAGAGAAAATAGAAGTAGTATTCTATAGTGCATGGTTATTTTCTTGCTTGTAAAAAAACATGGTATTTGTTCTACCTTCATCTTTTAGGTCAATGAATGCGGACTTCTCCGAGATTAATGTAACATTTATTTTAATCCTAATGCAGACTGCAAGTTTAGAAAACGTTTGCGTTTCTAGTCTTTTGATACCGCAAAACTCTATCCTGGAGCGGCGACTCAATAGTAGCCCTAATAAATAATTGATTTTCCCAGCAGGAGCTTGTGGAACAGTGCGTGATACATCAAATGCTTTGTCCGTTCAAACATGTTAAATTCATGTGTAATTATTATGGATCTAATCCAATGCAATTCTTTTGTATTCGAATATTCAAGCAAGCACTTATTCCAATATACTGTTTCGTAAAATTATGTTTAAAACAAATCAGAAATTTCTGCAATATTTATTAATATAAGTCTAATACCTATTGCTAAAATAAAAATTAAAACAAATATATCGGATATAATAGTTTTCAGCAAATCATGCATGCTTGTTTAACAAATCATATAAAATTGTTAAACTAATATTAACGTATATTTATTTACCTTATTATTAGTACCTGCATTCTAAAATACAAGTTAAGTATTTAATACGTATATGACAAATGAATGTGCAAATATATAATTTTGCTAAAAACATACAAATAAGAAATTATAAACAATCTCTTCATAGTCGTTCAACAAAAAAGTTTCCAACGTTATCTAAATAAATGTTTGCTTTCAAAGTCAATGTACGGGAAAGTTTTTCGCTGCTGACTTTGGATAAATATGCTCAGAAATATTGAGTTTTGCGGCCGGTTTTCATACTCGGCTTTAATGTAGCCATTTTTCGTTACGAGATTTTGGATTATGAATAGAAAGTAAGTTCTGGCGTTTTGGTCGGTCCGTGCACATCAATTTGCGGAAACCTATCAAAAGCAAAGAAACGGTAATGAATAGGAAAGTTATGCCAATGGAAGACACTTTCCCATGATATTTACAAAATGTTACATCGATCTTTCTAAAAGACGCATATATGTCAATAATGTGTGCGTGTATATATATATATATATATATATATATATATATATATATATGTATATATAAACAGTAAAATGTTAACAACTGTGAAACATTATATCTACCATCTAATATAGATTTTGCGAATGCACAAAAAGACTCCAAACAAAAATGCTATATTTAAGAGTTTTTTTTTTCTGGTTTACCACGTATGGTAGTATCCCTTAGTTTTGATAGATTATGGAGACCCACTATAAGTGTGACTAAGCATGGAACTTTTGAGAGTTGCGCAATTCCAAACAGTATCGCTATTGAGTCAGTATTTTAAAATACCAGTGGCAAGTGGAGGTTCACGACGATGAATAACATAGAAGAGATGAGGGGAGAACACATCCAGCGACTGGAATTCCCAATTGTTAACACATTTGGTACTAGCTAGGCTCACTGTTGCTGTATTAGTTGATCTGACGAGTACTGTTGTGTCTATATGATCATGCCGTATATATATATATATATATATATATATATATATATATATATATGTGTATAGGTATATTACATTAGTATATAGATATAACAACATATATATATATATATATATATATATTCAGAGAGTGTGAGGGTGACAAATCCTGAGCGCGGATATGTCTAACTGATGAACCTAAATGAGGGCGAAACTCGAATCTTCGATATATATATATATATATATATATATATATATATATATATATATATATATATATATATATATACCATCACCGGATGAGTGAATATTTTGGAAGGCTAGGCGCTGCATGTACAGCGCCGAATAGTAGAAATTTCCAGGTTCGTATCTGGGTGAGAATTAATTCACTGGAAGAGATACACCCTCAGTCCTCGTTAAAACATACATCTAGAAGTAGGAAACTCTGATGTAAAAACTGCGGTCTACTGTGTACTCTGTACTGTAGCAGTCACTGCACCGCCTAAAATACGACATATTCATGTTTTACTGCTGTTTACAAAGTAGAAAATAATCGCAATTAAACCTCTGGGCACTCATAAATATAACAAACCAGTTTCGCTATGATATATGCTCGATTCGATGTCACGCAGAGACTTTCGTGTCAAAGTAATCTCTACGTACGTTTAGCGCCGGTAGACCTCATATTACCGCAAGGAATTATTTCAAGACACGATATATATATATATATATATATATATATATATATATATATATATATATATATATATATATATATATATGTGTGTATATATATATATATATATATATATATTTTTAAAAGTGTTACTTAGGTCCAGGTAACCTGCATATAAAATGTCAAGTGTTTAGACCCGAAATTGGCGAAGGAGTTTGGTAGAGTTTGAAAACTTAACTCTGTCAAATGTGACCTCTTGCCGCCAAATGTTTGCCCAAAAAACTGATTATAAAGTTTACTGCATGGCTGAATACCCTTTATGTAAAATTTCAAATGTTTACACCCAAAATGGGCTGAATATTTTGCTAAAGAGAACAAGTGCAAAATCGTCTGAACTTTTACCTCTTGGCAGCCAAAATTCTGCCAAAATACGATTAAAAGATTTGCCCTATGTCGTAATACCCTCTATGTAAAATTTAAAATGTTTAGACCAAAAATATGTGACCGCAGAGGTTTTTATTTTTAACTTTCACCCCAATTCAAACCCCTAAACATTTATCTTCTTGGGTTCAACTCAAATGAAATGTTTAGGGTATGTCCAATTAACCTACATCTAAAATATCAAGTGTTTAGATCTAAAATTGTCGGACTAGTTTAGTAGACATTTCAAATGTCAAATGGTTGAACTTTGACACCTGGACAGCCAGATATCTGGGCGAAAACCGATTTTTTTTTCAAATATTAATATCCCTTCTATCAAATCTCGAATCTGCAGACTAAAAAGTGTCAGATTTCTTTGGTAAGTAAATTTACACACGCAGTCAATGTCACTTGACATACAGAGACACACAGACGGACACGTTCACTTTTTTCTACGTGTTTCCTTGTCTCATATAACACAAAGGCATCACTAATTATTTTTTATTATTTTATTTTACATCAATCTTGTGTTTTATTGAATTATGTTAGTGGACCGCTCGGTAACGTAAAGAAAATAAACAGATAAATGTGAATGTGAATTTGTATTATTAGGAATCATCATATACTTTTCTATCTTCATTCATTTTTCACAACGTTTTGGTCGATGTAACTCTTTCCTTTTTCAGGGGTATCTTGTTTAACTTGGAAATGTTTCTATCAACCTCGGACCTTTGGACCGAGTTCTGATGGTAGCTGTTTATTTACTTCACAGGGTTGCATGCTCTCTTTTCGTCAGACATGATTGGATAGATGTTCAAAGTAATTCGCATTTGTAATTTTTTAGAACCAGCATTGAGATTTGAACATTCGGCTTTTGGGGTGATACCACTGTTACAAATGACTTTCCCATTAACTGCAACTATTGCTCTTAAAGACAAAGGAAATTAAATATTTTTAATACTTTTCCTAACTTCATAATCAGAACATAGGATATCATAGAGGACTATTTGATTCATAGAAAACTACTTTTTTTCCTTAATACAATATCGATATTTCATTATTTATATTTTCGCGCTAACACGTTTGATTCTACTCAGCTATCTAATCTTAATTTCTTCGAAATAAATTTGCTAATCAGAAAACCAGTTGATTTGTTCACTCATGAATTACCCGCAAACATATATGCTATATGTAATATCACCTTGGATATGCCTAACATTTTGAACAGCCACACATACACACACATATATACTAGTGTCAATCCCGATGCAATTACCGATTCCGTACTAAATGTTCGATTCCGACCTAATTACCGATTCCGATTCTTTATAAACCTCTAAATAATTTACTATAATATTATTATATTTTGGATTAGTGTAAAACATATTATATGTACTGATATTTTCGCAGACCTGAAAATACAATTGCGAGAGGGGAATATAGAGATTTAAATTTGGTTTTCATTCATCCGTAAATATTTATTGTTTTATTATTAATATCAGCAGCGGAACAGTTTAGTTTAAACGAAATTAAATAGACAAAAGTATACTCGCTTTGGCCCCGGAGTTTAAGCCGAAATTTGGAAGCTCAATATCGAAATTTGGAAGTTTCATTAATCAAAAATACTGCGCACAAATGCAGACACCAGCTAATTATTGAAATTGTTCAAATTGTTGGCCATTGTTTGTCATGGACAGTTAAAAACGTTCACTGGTCGAATCGAAAACGTTCCTAATCAGTTCAGTTTGCGTTCAACACATTTATTATGGTTTAAAGCATGCCCACCATCTCTCCCCACCCGTCTCCAAAAAAGAGACAAATCCATGGGAAGGGGATCAAACTTGTGTGCGTGGTCAGTACTCGATAATTTCTCTTCGTTGTCCCTATCAGTTTCGCAGTTGACTATCAAGATCTGTTCTTACGTCATGATGATATTGGGGTAGTGCTCCGTCCTGCTAGAAGTGCATTTCTGTGTCTCTAAGCATTTCTTAGGAACGTATTCTTGTAACAAGTTGAGACACTTTTAAGAGGGTATACTTTTATCTGGACTCACCATATATATATATATATATATATATATATATATATATATATATATATATATATATATATATATAAGTGTCTGTGTTGTAAAAAGATATATTCGTTTCACACGACATATATTGTTTATATATATATATATATATATATATATATATATATATATACATATATATATATATATATTTACCAGTGGTGAAAAAACCGGACTAGAGTGCTCATTGTGTAGTCAGAGCAGTATATAGGAAATTTATTACTGTGAGTCCAGAATGAGTTTACAAATTGTTTCAGCTAGAGGAAAAAATCCAACTAGCATCCTCAGAATTCATAGATGGACTAAGTTATAAAGTCAAATAAGAATGGAAAAATCGTAGATAAAGGGGAATTAGAAAAGAAGGGGGAGTAGTAGGGAGAGGGCGTTGGAGTTTTAAGTAGTAGGAGGGTATTAAATTAGATAGGGTTTATAATTAAATATTAATTATGTGTAAATTCTTATATACGTTTTTTTAACGGTTTAAACTTAAAAGACGCTAATTTTATTGATAACGGCAGAAGTAACAGTTAATTAAAAATATCACCATGGCAACAGGTGGGAGAGTTAATGTTAGTGAAGGAACGGGTTGAAAATGGGGGTTAAAGTAATTTAGCCGGGCGGGGAGAGATTGAAAGATATTTATTGTTTATAAAAGAAAAGGAAAAATAAGTTAATGAATTATACTTTACAGGTTTATTTTGATAGTATAATGATATATATAATTAAATATACAGATGAGAGTCGGCTTAAGAGAGCCTGAGGCGGACATTAAGAGCAGTCCTCAACTACCGGGCTTGAAACCGTCGGTACCGACTACCGATATAAATGTAAATTCCTGTATATATTATACAAAAATGTATTGCTCTTATTTCGAGAAAGGTTTTTCCCTAATAATAGAGCACTGTATGGGATTTATTTTTTCTACAAAAAAGTACAAGTATATATATATATATATATATATATATATATATATATATATATATATATATATATATATATATATATATATATGGGTGCGTGTGGTTGTATGTTTGCGTGCGTTTTATGTCTTTGTGTGAAATGTTCTCATACTTTCAGAATTTCAAAGCATCTGTAAAACGTATTTACATTTCGCCTCGTGCAACCGTTCATGACTTCACAATGATTGCTAAAACTATATATATATACTGCTCAACAATGCATTTGGAATCATATCTTCCGCTTCTGTGTCTAAACGAATTGCTCCAAATAAATATGATGATAACTGACTTAATATTTTAAAAGTTAAACTTCACTATGAATTGATATGGAGTTAGGCATAGACAAGTGCATCAATTACGCGACATGCACGATTTTACTCATTTTTCAAACCATGACGTTACATCCGTCCTCCATTTTTTTTATTTCAACAGATTTTTCGATTAAGATTTCTACCTTATCACAAAAGGTGTCACTTCTTAGAGGATTTCTACTTTGAACAAGTAGAAAACACCAGCTTTATATACGTATTACACCATCCTGTCATATTTCTTTGCTCATTTGTCTTGTATGGCGGGCTTTGGAATCTTTTACACGATTTAGTAGCTTCAACCATTAAAAAAAACATTAACAAGTAAGTCCATTTCCCGCCTACGTATCATATGTCGTAGTACTACTCATAATAACACTCAAATTTCAAATATGACTCGTTCTCCTCACGTTTTTTTCTCCTAAATTCAATAAACTACGAGTGATAAGCTCCTGGCACGAATTATCAATTATTTAGTAGCGTTGGTTTAATTGAGTCATAGTTTGTGACATCTGTAATCGTTATATGTTTTCTGACTCCCCAGTGTATTTGATTTTTCATAGAAATACAACAAATAATATAGCAACTAAGTCTCCCGAGACAACATAACGAATCTTATTAGATTTCTAATATAATAGATTGAAGTATTGCTTTATTACTCATTTAAGCCAAAGGACTCAACATGATTAATGATCGTTTTGCACCTTTTGCGAACGACTACCAATACGTTTTTGATTAAACATTTCTTTTTCTTTTATATCACTCATAATACAAATTAACATATTTAACAACACGACGCCCTTAATTCACTCACAAGCATAGTCGATACTACGGATATCGGCCTATATATATAGGCTGATATAAAACAACACTAGCGAATAAATACTGGGAAATCAAAGAAAGCGGACATTCGCCGGTAGTCGAATGGAAAATAATAAGACAAGCTACCACGTGTAGGCATTTTGACGACCCATGTAGATTATGCCTCCCTGAAAAATTCGCAATCCTGTACTTTAAAGAAGCCCAAAATCTATTAACCTGTAGAAGAGAAATAGCAAATAACTGTGATCACAAAATAAAATTTACTCCTGGATAGAGATACAAAATAGTTTTAAAACTAACAAAAACAATAGAAATTAAACAAATAAATAAATTAAATAAACGGTAATATACATAAACGATCACACATGTATGTATTTATATATATATGTATATATATGCGCATATATATGTACATATGTATATTTATATATGAACTAACAAAAAAACGTCAGCCTTAATCCTAGTAACCTAGTTTTAAAACAGATCATTTGTTCGATAAAATGCATGCCCGTTGGCTGATAGGAAGGGGCGCGGTGGATACTAGAAAGCTGATTGGTTAACTAAATCCTCAATAGAAGAAGACCATATAAAAACGATAAACAACCACAAAATTCGGTCATAAGCCTGAGGAATCCTAGAGAAGATGAAACGCCGAATATTCAGTGTAGCTTAATCGGCATATATATTTCATAAATTACTATATATATATATATATATATATATATATATATATATATATATATATATATATATATATATATACATATATATATTATATATATATATACACACATATATATACAGATATGTGCATATATTTATGGATATATATATAGATGTATACATATATGTATATATATATAAATATATATATACATATATATATATATATATATATCTGTGTGCGTGTTTAGTATAATGCAATATTCAATAAGGCCTCTTTTCTGTAATGATAAATAGGAAGTTTGCATGAATTTGACTAGGTATAAGCGTAAAATATATTTAAGGGCAGGCGCATCCCCTTCTAGTTCGCAAATAAATTATTTTCAGTATTCCATTAACCAGTAAACAATTAAACATTTACTTTTTTATCGACGTCCTAAATCTCAGGTAAAGAATACTTGCACTGTACTTCTTAAACCTGTTATAAGGTTGGTTTCTTTTTGTATAGTCTAATTATTTTGTATAGCTATTATCATTATTATTATTATTATTATTATTATTATTATTATTATTATTATTATTATTATTATTTTTAATTTTTTTTATTATTATTATTATTATTTTTTGTTTATTTATAATAATAATAATAATAATAAGAAGAAGAAGAAGAAGAAGAAGAATTGTAATAGTTATAATAATAATTTTCGAGGTAATATCAGTAATAGTAAATCAAGCAGTAATTAAGGGTGCTAGGATTAACAGTTTTTTTTCGATTTACAATTGCACCAACCTTCTTAAGCCCTGATTTTCTTGACTAAGCATACGCTACCTGAGTGCAATTTGTTAAAGAACGCGTTTTGTATGTAAATGCAGACCTCTAAATGCAATGTAAGTAGATACCTTACTGTTCAACTCCCTTCATTGTGTCCCTGTCGGCATAATCACATGGTTTCCCCTTACGCCCAGTTTGGCATGAATTAAAGTAAAAATAAATGTTCCACATATTTCTGCAACTGTCCAGACAACTTTTTTTTCAATAATTACTAATTGAAATTTACTTCCGAATGTGGCTCCCATCAAAATCGATGCATACATCTATTTTCGATTACGCACGGCCCCATAATTGGTTTCATTTTTTTCTTTCTCGCTTTTCTTCGTGTGATCTTTTTTTATGCAAGCAGTTTCTATATTCTGTTCCTTTTACCTCTTATTTCCATCGATTGTTACCTTGAATACACCAATATCATCGGGAATTCATATCTACTTTAGAAAATATTTTAGCTAATAAAAGCCTTCTAAGCGACAATTTGAAGGATATGTACGAGGGGTTTTCAAAATGTGTCCAGACGTTTTGTACGGGAATTTAAATATAGCCCAGACTCTTAAAAATTCAGTATGTTATTGCTAGACATATTATGAGATTACTGATTAAGTTTTATGATTTCAGGTTCAAACGAACAGCCACAACAGGAAGTACATCTACTCTACCAAAGACTGCGTTTCACAGGTGATGAATGTTAAAAAATGCAATCTGGAAGTGAGGAAACTCTGCAAGAACAATATGCAATAACATTCGTATAAAACTTGAGAAATTGATACCGAAACTATAGAATGATTCTGACTGCTATTGGACCATCTTGTATTAAGTTGGCATCAGTTTTCGAGTGGCGAAAGAGATTCAAGGAAGGCAGGGAATCTATGAATTAAATATGGAGCTATGTTTATCTTATGTGTTTGTGTCATCAAAGCTGCCTGTATCCTCGATAAGTCAATGTTTTATTTTTTTTCTCATGATTATGCGAATTTTAAATAAATTTGATTTACTTTTATGAACATATTATTCACCATATCGTATTTTATTACAACAGAACACCCCTAAAAGCATCCCAATTGTTGGTTTCTTTCGAGGAACACATATTTGGCGCTGCTCAATCTTTTCTGAGTTTCCGTTATTTTACTAAACACGTGTAAGATTATATTTTATATTAATAAACCAAATAAATACATCTTATTTAAGAAATAAAGGTACGTAAAATTTTAATACAATATCCGACTAATAAAGAGGAGACTGCGCAAAATGGACGAAATATAATAAAGCTATAACATTTCAAAGCTAAGAAATTAAATATAAAGATAGATTGATTCCATAGTGGCAATGAGAGATTACGATGAGGCGGGATATTGATACACGTATTTACATACGAATTCTTGGAGATTTAAGGGTAATTCAAAAACCAAAATTTGATATCTATAGAGATATTGTATTGATTTAGCCACCAAGGGCAACTTTAAAGTAAGTATTTAAACAATGCTGTACAGAGTTGAATTTTGAAAACAGTTTAACCGCGAGGAACGGATACTGAGCTTTCGAAACATAAAAAAATATCTAACCCTTGGACGAGAAAAAGTGATGTAAAATAAATAGAACTGGGAAGCTCGTTTTCGAGGCCTACTCCAAAAAGTTGATCTATTTTTTTATTTTATTTTAGTAGAGTAATAGAGTTTTGAAGCAATGTTGCAAAAGGAGCTTAATAACAGCAAGAGCATAGAACACTTAAAGATGGAACTAAATAAATTTAAAAATAATGGTAAAAATTATGAATTCGAAACAATCAAATGAAATGTTTAACTGAATGTCATCGGTTTACTGATATTAATGGAGTGAAAACAATTTTTAAAGCGTGAGAAAAAATAATGTGATTCACAAAACAGTCTTCATATTAATCGAGAGATATTCTACCGTATTTTTTATAGGTATATTTTGATATAGAGAGAAGGAATGAAAAAAAGACGACAAATCGTCGACGAGAAACAGACACAAAAGAACTGTCAAACAGAGATTTGTTGCATACAATGTATTACAGAATTATGATATAAGAAACAAGGAAAAATGTATTATTTGATTTCATTGAAGCCTATTTTTAAAAGAAAACGCGACTTTCAAATACAAAATGCACGTTGGACGTTGTATGCTTTATTATTTTTAACAACAACGTACATAGTCGCGAGCAGCTTTTAATAACATTCATAAAGATCTCAGTATTAATGCTAGAGTCCCTAAAGGGTCCATCCTGAGCCCAACCTTTTTCCTAATCTACATCAATTATCTTTAAAATCACATCCTTACATCATTGGTAGATAGTTATGCTAACATAACTACAATCTATGGTAGAATATCAAAAACTGTAAACGACAAAGTTCTCCCCGATTCTCTCTCCTCTGATCTTGAGCATGTGGAACGATGGGGAAAAAGGTAGCATGTTACTTTTAATGCATCTAAAACCAAGCTTCTATCTTTACATTATCAACGTTCTGATGTCAATATGCCATTGGTTGAAATGAATCGCTTTTGTGGAGGCTTCATGTTTTGAAAAGCTTCTGCCTTACTCTGAAAGTGAACACGTATATCAAAACTATTGCCAAGGTCGCTGGAAAAATGGTGGGATCCTTCTACCGCTCCAGTAGATATCTAATTCATGATGCATTTCTCTATCCATATAAAATCCAGGTACGACAAACGATTAAGTACTGTTGCCACACCAGGGCAGGAACTGCTAGAAGCAGATTATCCTACCTTTACAGATTGCAAAATAGACTTCGTAGCTTAATGAGGGATGCCCTTTTCTTTTCCATGCCACCTCTTTCGCACAGATGGGACGTTGAGAACCTGTGTCTATTTATTGTTATTTTCATGCCCAATGCTCAGATGATCTGCAATTTATGCCTTCCTCGTAAAACTTTCACGAAAAACACTCGTCTAGTCAAAAGCAATATCCATAATTCCCAACACTCTTTATCTGTGCCTAAACCTAAATGCAGATCCCATAAAGAAAGCTTCTTTCTTGAAACTGCATCCCTATGGAACTTCCGATTGTCTGCTTTCCGGCTGCCTACAATCTGACTGTCTTCAAGTCTAATGTAAACAAGTTCTTGATTAACCGCCCTCTAAGTAATCCAATTTACAAAATTCCTATTACTTATGTTTACTACGCTATAATCACATTGACTAATGTATACCCATTAACATGTATCCTCGAGTGGCCTCCCGGCCTTGATAAGTAGTGATTCCTTTGTTAAAATAAAGAAC
This sequence comes from Euprymna scolopes, assembly GCF_053919585.1. Lineage (NCBI taxonomy): Eukaryota > Metazoa > Mollusca > Cephalopoda > Sepiida > Sepiolidae > Euprymna > Euprymna scolopes. The sequence continues at coordinate 61,257,012 of NC_136486.1, read as the reverse complement.
AAAATTTCTCTTCCATTAATAGAAATCTATAGTGCATTATGTTTTCATAAAAAAAATGCGCTACGTGTACAAGCTTTTCTGTTTTAAATTTACTTTTAGTCGCTCTTTCCATAAGAGGGGAGACACAGAATTAATCCCTGTTATCATATACAGACAGATAGAGATGGGAAATGGGAGTTTATATATATATATATATATATATATATATGTATATATATATATATAACAATATATATATATATGCACATGTGCGTACGCTTATTGGAAGAAGATGAAACGTCAATGCAGCGAGATGAGCTCTTAAATGGCGTCAGTGTTATTTTTCTACAAACATTTGTAAGTCCCATTCCTATACGCACGTCTACATTTAAAATTAGCGAGGCAGAAACCTTTCATAAGTCCGACACCCACACAAGCAAATGCAACTATTTTTTAAACGTTCCCAAAGCTATTATTTAAATTATTCATAGAATTCAAGAAGCACCACTTAAGATAATAACATCTGGAAATGTATTAAAAAAATGTCAATTCTTTAATCTTTTTGTTATTATTATTTATAATATTATCAGTATTATTATTGGTATTATTATTATTATCTTATTGCTCACGTATTACTATTTATGTTATTATTCTTATTTGACCTCATTTCACAAACCTTTTCCCTTCACAAACAAACACGCTTGATTCTAATAGTCAGCAGAATTTAAAGTAATTCCTAATAACGATTAAAAAGATACACACTTGTAATGAATTGTGTTGACTTTAACCTTTTCTCTTTAATTCAAAGGGTAGCAGGCTCTGTTTCTTTTTGTCATAGTGTGGCAAGATCTCCTCGAAATTCGCGAATGCATTCTGAGCATCGTTCGCATAAATGTTTAAAAGTGTGTCACTTACAATTTTATTTACCGAGCCCACATATGCATCGGTATTCAATAAAGCACTGCGTTCGAAATCCAGTGAGAGTGCCTAGCTGGGCTGAAAGATCCCAAGTTCGTCAACATACATCTTTAGAAGTCCGGGCAGTACATCGACAAAAAACTCGAAGTATAAAAAAAACAGCAGTTCGAGCAATGAAATAAAAAATAATACGAAATAGAATATTGTTTGGTTTTATTATTATGAACAATAATTCAATTTGATGTGGTGCAGTTCCGGAGTATTTATCTATTTTACGAAATGCGAAGGAAAAAACGTTCTAAAAGTAGTAGATCGCAAGAGAGAAGCGTTCCTCTATTAACTACGAAGAGACTCGCCACGTTGAATGATGGCATACATATTGCGCCGAAGGAACAAACCAGATTCTAAGCAATTAGCTTATTCTCTACAGGGATTAAATACGGGCGCCTCTCTTTATCTTAGATGCCATAAATATATTTCCTTAAATTTCTCTGCCTGTCTGTCTATCTGTCTGTCTGTCTGTATGTATGTCTCTCTCTCTCTCTCTCTCTCTCTCTCTATATATATATATATATATATATATATATATATATATATATAGTATAATAGTAAACTATATAGGAGACTATTCGTGCCCCCCGCACACACGCATACACACTCAGATGTTCAGCTTTATTATATAAATACATACACACACATATATATATATATATATATATATATATATATATATACACACACACATATATATATATATATATACATATATATAAAGCTGAACAGCTGTGTCCTATACGGTTTACTATTATTGTAAAATACCACAGACAATGATAGAAGAGGTATCAAGGGACAAAACTGTGTATGTTACATTTTGAACAGGGGTTTTTATCAAAATTGTGGGGGGCTGTGTACGCACCCACTCCCTAAATAATGGAGAAGAAAAAAAGATATAAAATGTTGATAAAGGGCGTTCGCTCTAGATACGCATAAGAATACTTCTATAAGTATGTTTCAGTTTCAACAGGCATGGTATAATAAAATTGTATATCGTATGCGTTTGTACCCGGCTTCCACAAAATGGAAATATTCCACAAACATTAAAAAGATCTTTGGATATATATCCCCATAAGAATAATTTGATAAGTGTTTCAGATTAAAAGCATATAGTAAATAAAATTATGGGGTCTGCGTTCTAGCCTGACCTACATAGAATCGAAATATGCCACAAAGTATAACAAGGTTGTTTGTTTTTTTATCTTTAGATCCACATAAGAATATTATGATAAGCGTGTTTTATTTGGAACAGGCATAGTATAATACAATTATAAGGTATACCTCGCTTTCATGGAATTATTATGTTTTTACTAAAATATAGTTTAAGAAAAATAAGTTTTTTGTGAGTAATGTGGAAACCAATTAGGGGAACTGAAATAGGATTTGCCTAATTCTTAAATAATTTACTGTAAAAATCGAAGTGTTTAATTATTTTATATTATTTTCTGTATGTGTGTTCTTGTCCTCTTTAAGTAACTTTTATTTTTTTAGTATCAAAGTTAGTTACAGACGTTTTGTTTTACTCTTCCATTTTTATCAAAAATTATTTAAATATTGGTGACATCCTTTTTAGTCATTTAAATTCTTTATCTGTGCGTAAACCTAAACGTAGATTACATGAACAAAGTTTCTTTCTTAGAACTGCACACCTGTGGCACTCTCTTCCGTTTACCTGCTTTCCAGCTGACTACAATATGGTTGTCCTCAAGTCTAACGTAAACAAGTCTTTGATGAGCCGTTCCATATAAGTTAACACATTTACCGAATCTCCATTACTAACGATTGCCCAATTTCTACTGTACACTCTTTAACCCTTATCCTCGAGTGGCCTCTTGGCCTTGATAAGTGGTGATGCCTATGTAAAAAAAAAATTTAAACAATTGGTTTCGACCATATTTCCAAAAACTTATTATGCCTGAACTATTCTTAAGTAAAAGAATTAAATAAAATAAAGACTAGTTATATTTTAGATCGAGATTCAGTTAAGATTATTAAATTAATAAAACAATTGTAATTCAGTGGATTTATCGTGTATTAATAAAGATTGTGATAGAAAAGAATTATTTGAGTCAGAACTGACTTTTTGATTGACTGATGAGGAAAGAGCAGATACTGAATTTTAAATTATTCATTCTAAAAAAAAACAAATAAAATTCTTTTTTTTTCTATGACATATACTACATTTGGAATTATTTATACGCAAACACATTTTATTTACAAATATTTAAACATGATTTTTGGAAAATTTCAAACACGAAGAAATGAAATCCCTTTATTTTCCAGGATATTTTTACAGTTTGGTTGATTGAATTCAATTTTTAAGTAAAATAATATGGAAGTACAACAAACGTTTTTGTTATAGGCATTTTATCACATCTCGCTTGACTCCAAATCATTTTTTAAAAGAAATGCGTGTATTTTTGTTTTCGATATTATAATTATTATTTCATAGAATTACCCCCTTTGGAATGGATTTTATGTAAACACCCAGTTAAACGTTAAAGCTACAATCTAGGAAAGTTTATCGGCAACATTGCTAGAAATAATTTCTGCAGAAGAAATAATCCAAATAGCATGTAAGGCTATCTAATTTACCAACATGTAACGTAGTGACACCTTTTATAACTGATGAATGTTTTGGTGATAGAGACATAGTACTTCATTATAGAGATAACGTGTTGAAACGTGTATGTGAAACGCACAGGTATGACGACAGCCTTCAATATTTCCTATTATTTATATGTAGAGAAGACGGACACCATTTGAGATTCCACAGTTGTAAAATATAACCAAACATGTTCAATGTATGTATTTATTATGCGGACCATTTTATGATCAAAGTTAATTTGGTTTAATTATCTTGACAGAGTGTATCTTGCTCTCTCTTACTTTCCAAGCCATTCAATGCTCATCGAATCAATGCTTATTTTGCAATTTTTGTGAAGTTTATTACATATGTTTGCAAATACATTAAAAATTGATCTGATGCCGCCATGTTTTATTAGAAACTATGTTAGTCATGAAGTTACTCGATGTATCAGCTCTAATGAAACATTGTGGTGTATTTTAGTGTTTTCTATTCACAGAAATCTTCCTCCAATCCAGCAGTTTGCAAGCCACCTTTAAATGGTCAAAGCGTTTATTTCACAAACGAAAATGCTACTCAAATCGCCTGTAATCAAACAGACCTTACTCTAACTGCGCTTTTAAATTGTGTTAACGAAATAATTTTGCAAAAATACTTATTTATAATCAGGTGTCATCTTATTACACATGGAGTAACTACACATGGCACAGGATAAAACGTGGAGCAAATGTTAATGGTCATCAAAGTGCATAATCTGACACTACAATTGGGAGAGTTTATCCTGTGCACCAAAGTAACCGTGAATGTTTCATTAAATAAGAGGACCGGCACATTTTCATTTCTAGGAACGATTGATAGAAACACTGCTGTCAATTACACACAACCAGTTTGGACTTAAATGGTTTAGAAGTTTATTGTCAGTGGGACAGAACTAGCGCTGATACTTTAATCTTAAACACACTTATTTCACTGAGTCCTGTTTGTAATAATTCTGAAAACTTATGAAATAAGTAATGAATTAGCAGTGTGGCAGACATATAAAGATGATTTATCTGAGGACTATGAATATCAAAAACAACAAACATACCATGATTAAAAAATACGATTTTCGAATAAATATGTAATATTGTGTTGATTGTATTGAAAACCATGTTATTGCTATAGGAAGGGAGAAGCTCTAGAAACATGGGTTGCATGAAACGCATCGAAGTAACACTCTCAGATATTTTGCGATAGCGTTATATGTTAGTAATTCGCTGTCTAGATTCATTGATGACAAAGGGCTGACACTTTTGCCCAACCTACATGCATACAGAATAATCACTGACCGGGTTACCGATATGAAAGATGGATTATATTTTAAGATGCACAAAGAACAATTATAAACCATCTGTCACCAATTTATTGTTTGGCAAACTCAGGCAGGGGAGGGAAATAGCCTTATCTGTAGCAAATTCTGGAACTGCTGTAAATTTACTCCCTGGATATTGAACAGCTCTTATAAGATGATGTTTTATACAGTGGGATGAAGTAACAATATCGCATAAAAAAGTTCTAGAAGCTGTTAATAGAACACTGCAGGAATTTGCGTAATTACAACGATTTTATGGGACCTCTAACTATAGTGTTTTCAGGTAATTTTTGCCAAAATGCAAGTTATCCCCAGGGAAAATAAGGCAGTGAATTGAACGGATGTTTGGAATCCTTTTTACTGTAGAAACATACTAAACGTTTAAAACATTCTACAAATAGACGCACACATTTACATTTAGATTTTCTTTCTGAACAATTTGGTGATACGCCTTTCAAACTATAAGAGCGAAAAGAGTAGGAATTGGAAAGGTGAAATAAACTCATCAGAATTATCTCCCTTTGTTTACCTAGTTGAAGAATTGATTGATGGTTTTTCATTGTTAATCTTTCATTTTACAAATCATGATTGGTTATGAAAATTATGACAATTACGGCCCACAAAAATATTGCAGTGACTTCTTTGCTAGGGACTCAGTATAATTAGAAATCAATACACTCTATCGTAGAATATTCTTAAGTAGACAATTATTCAGTCGAATTTTTTAATTCCCTCGAGCCAAATGGTGCTCTGGCTCATTGTCTTCGATTGAGACTAGGCGCTCCCGTCATGATTCTGCACAACCTCTCATCACTAAATGTATGCAAAAGGTATGAAATGGCGCAAAGTTCACAATAAAGAAATTCATGAGAAATGTTTTAGAGGCCACACTAATTTATGGCTGTAGAAAAAAAGGCGATTATGTCTGTAACTCTCAAATTCCTTTATTGCCTGTTAAGTTCAGACCGCTATATACTAGTGGTTTTGTAGAATCTCGTAAGAACAACTGTTTCATCTTCACTCAAACATTATCTATAAGGAAATGGTGAGAGTCCATATAGAAACGTTGTTTTAATTTGAATAACATAAGATACGCATCAAGTGCACTTGAAAGCCAAATCACAACGTAATATTAGGAAAATAAATATATATTTTACTTGTTTGAAATTAATCACAAATATATTTCAGAGGAATTTTTGCGAGTATATATATATATATATATATATATATATATATATATATTTAAATGCATATATATCAGTCCATTTGTGAAGTCTCCTTATAAACACGGTAAGCGACGGATAATTCTGCGAGTATATATATATATATATATATACATATATATATATATATATATATATATACATATATATATAATACAATGCGGAAGAGATGCGTTTGAAAGCCAAATTACAACGCAATATTATGACAATAAGAAAATAATTATTTATTGAAAATAAATATTTCGGGGATGTAATAATTTTACTCGATTTTACTTTTTCGCCATGATATTAAATAAAAGAAACTAAAGTAATGAAAGATCTGCATGTATATCTCAGTGCGATGATATTTATAAATGCTGGAAGAGAATATATATATATATATATATATATATATATATATATATATATATATATATATGTAGCTTAATCGCCATATATATTTTATAAATTACTATATATATGTATATATATATACACATATATATGTATATATATGTGTATATATATATACATATATATAGTAATTTATAAAATATATATGGCGATTAAGCTACACTGAATATTCGGCGTTTTATCCACTCTTGGATTCGTCAGGTTTATCCGCGATTTCTGTGGTTGTTTATCGTTTTTATATGGGCCTTTTCTGTTGCGGATTTTAGTTAGTCAAGCAGCTTACCAGTATCCACCGCGCCCCTTCCTATCAGCCAATGGGCATACATTTTATTGAAAAAAGGATCTGTTTTAAAACTAATTTAGTGGTTTGAGGCAGACATTTTCTTTTTTTATATATATCTAAATATACATATGTGTACATACATATATGCACATATATATATATACATATATATAAATACATACATATATGTGCGATCGTTTATGTATATTCATCTCTATTTAATTCATATATTTATTTGTTTATTTTCTATTGTTTTTGTTAGTTCTAAGACTATTTTGTATCGCTATCCTAGAGTAAATTTTATTTTGGGAACACAGTTATTTGCTATTTCTCTTCTACAGTTTAATAGATTTTTGGGTTCTTTAAAGTGCAGGATAGAAAATTTTTCATGAAGTCATAATTTACATGGGTTGTCTAAATCCGTACACATGGTAGCTTGTCTTATTATTTTCCATTCGACTACTAGCGAATGACCGCTTTCTTTGAGTTCCCAGTATTTATTCGCTAGTGTTGTTTTTATACGGTGGTTTTTATTGTTGAATGTACTTTTTGTGGTCATAGTATCAGGTTTTAAAACCTAAGGAAGTTATGCCTATGTAATATTTGTTGTTATTCAGGTTTTCTTTCGCAAATATTGTTGCCTGATAAACTACACTTTTTGTTAGACATTGTTTTTGAACTGGGCAAAGTGTCCGGTGTCTACAGTTGCATTTATCTTGCAAAAAGAAAAGGACGCCATCTTCTAAGCTTGAACCCTTAGCATTATTGTGTCATACATGGCACGAAATTCGTAATATTGATATTTGTCAACTGAGCAATGACATGCATAGAAGAGTGTTAACATTGAAACAACACATTAAATGTCAAGCAAGTATTGGTTATTAAATTTGTAACAATTTATGTTTTATTGTGTCCTATAAATTATATGCTTATTAAAATAAACTGTTTCTATATGTGTCTATTATCTTCTGTAATCTATGTGTACATGAATATATATGATTAATATATATATATATATATATATATATATATATATATATATATATGTATATATATATGTATATATATATATATATATATATCATATTATATTATATGTATACTAGTTGAGAGGGGGCGTCCGACACTGCCCGGGTGGTAAAATACGGTTAAATATGATATCTTAATTTGTTCAGATTACGTATCTATTTCGAGTCACGACTTAAAAATTAACAAAAAGTATTTGTATAATGTTGTGGGTGGTATTTTAAAAAGGTATATGTGTATATGTTTCGTTGTTCTTATTAATTTGGATATTTTCTTTTTAATTTAGATATTTTCTTTTTAATTTAGATATTTTCTTTTTATTTAGATATTTTCTTTTTAATTTAGATATTTTCTTTTTAATTTAGATATTTTCTTTTTAATTTAGATATTTTCTTTTTAATTTATATATTTTCTTTTTAATTTGGATATTTTCTTTTTAATTTGAATATTTTCTTTTTAATTTAGATATTTTCTTTTTATTTAGATATTTACTTTTTATTTAGATATTTTCTTTTTATTTAGATATTTTCTTTTTATTAGAATATTTTCTTTTTAATTTAGATATTTTCTTATTTATTTAGATATTTTCTTTTTAATTTGGATATTTTCTTTTTATTTAGATATTTTCTTTTTAATTTAGATATTTTCTTTTTAATTTAGATATTTTCTTTTTAATTTGGATATTTTCTTTTTATTTAGATATTTTCTTTTTAATTTAGATATTTTCTTTTTAATTTGGATATTTTCTTTTTATTTAGATATTTTCTTTTTAATTTAGATATTTACTTTTTAATTTAGATATTTTCTTTTTAATTTAGATATTTAATTTTATTTAGATATTTTCTTTTTATTTAGATATTTTCTTTTTAATTTAGATATTTTCTTTTTAATTTAGATACTTTCTTTTTTATTTAGATATTTTCTTTTTAATTTAGATATTTTCTTTTTAATTTAGATATTTTCTTTTTAATTTAGATATTTTCTTTTTATTTAGATATTTTCTTTTTAATTTAGATATTTTCTTTTTAATTTAGATATTTTCTTTTTAATTTAGATATTTTCTTTTTTATTTAGATATTTTCTTTTTAATTTAGATATTTTCTTTTTTATTTAGATATTTTCTTTTTTATTTAGATATTTTCTTTTTTATTTAGATATTTTCTTTTTTATTTAGATATTTTCTTTTTAATTTAGATATTTTCTTTTTTATTTAGATATTTTCTTTTTATTTAGATATTTTCTTTTTTATTTAGATATTTTCTTTTTAATTTAGATATTTTCTTTTTAATTTAGATATTTTCTTTTTTATTTAGATATTTTCTTTTTAATTTAGATATTTTCTTTTTAATTTAGATATTTTCTTTTTAATTTAGATATTTTCTTTTTATTTGAATATTTTCTTTTTAATTTAGATATTTTCTTTTTTATTTAGATATTTTCTTTTTTATTTAGATATTTTCTTTTTATTTAGATATTTTCTTTTTAATTTAGATATTTTCTTTTTAATTTAGATATTTTCTTTTTAATTTAGATATTTTCTTTTTAATTAGATATGTTCTTTTTAATTTAGATATTTTCTTTTTTATTTAGATATGTTCTTTTTAATTTAGATATTTTCTTTTTAATTTAGATATTTTCTTTTTAATTTAGATATTTTCTTTTTAATTTAGATATTTTCTTTTTAATTTAGATATTTTCTTTTTAATTTAGATATTTTCTTTTTAATTTAGATATTTTCTTTTTTATTTAGATATTTTCTTTTTAATTTAGATATTTTCTTTTTATTTAGATATTTTCTTTTTTATTTAGATATTTTCTTTTTAATTTAGATATTTTCTTTTTAATTTAGATAGTTTCTTTTTAATTTAGATATTTTCTTTTTTTTTAGATATTTTCTTTTTATTTAGATATTTTCTTTTTAATTTAGATATTTTCTTTTTTATTTAGATATTTTCTTTTTAATTTAGATATTTTCTTTTTTATTTAGATATTTTCTTTTTATTTAGATATTTTCTTTTTAATTTAGATATTTTCTTTTTAATTTAGATATGTTCTTTTTATTTAGATATTTTCTTTTTAATTTGGATATTTTCTTTTTAATTTAGATATTTTCTTTTTAATTTAGATATTTTCTTTTTATTTAGATATTTTCTTTTTAATTTGGATATTTTCTTTTTAATTTAGATATTTTCTTTTTAATTTAGATATTTTCTTTTTAATTTAGATATTTTCTTTTTAATTTAGATATTTTCTTTTTAATTAGATATGTTCTTTTTAATTTAGATATTTTCTTTTTTATTTAGATATTTTCTTTTTAATTTAGATATTTTCTTTTTATTTAGATATTTTCTTTTTAATTTGGATATTTTCTTTTTAATTTAGATATTTTCTTTTTAATTTAGATATTTTCTTTTTAATTTAGATATTTTCTTTTTTATTTAGATATTTTCTTTTTAATTTAGATATTTTCTTTTTATTTAGATATTTTCTTTTTAATTTAGATATTTTCTTTTTTATTTAGATATTTTCTTTTTATTTTAGATATTTTCTTTTTAATTTAGATATTTTCTTTTTAATTTAGATATTTTAATTTTAATTTAGATATTTTCTTTTTAATTTAGATATTTTCTTTTTAATTTAGATATTTTCTTTTTAATTTAGATATTTTCTTTTTCATTTAGATATTTTCTTTTTAATTTAGATATTTTAATTATATATTTGTTGTTGTTCATATTGTAAGAGCCTTAGAATGATAGAGACAGTCTTAGGAGTGTTCATGTGTGTTGAGTGTTCATATGTCTTAGAATGTTCATGTTTGTGGGAGATAGCATATTGGAGGCATAAACAGCGTATATATAAAGAGAGATACAGTTCTGTGTGTATATATATATATATATATATATATATATATATATATATATATATATATATATAATAGACAGTGCACATGTTACAACAAGGGCACCAAGCCTGTAATACAACTAGAAGGAGATTTTTGAATATCTTGATAGATAGACCGAGATGCGTTTGACATTTACGTTTTGATAATTGTACATATAATATAAATACGTTACCTTCCTCGTTGTAATGATGAACACAGAAGACGGCAGTTATGAAAAACATGATGATCCTTTATTCTTCGACCGGTCGGAAATGATTCTGTATTTCAGGGATTCAAAGTTGTTAAATGCTGATTTCTAAACCTCCTCGCTTCCCAGAGGGTGCCTTTACTCTAAATGAAACAGCCCCGAAACAGAAAAATAAATAAGCATTAAAATTAATAAATTCTAAACTGAAATATAATTGTATATATTTTTATCTACACAATTTAAGTTCAATCATTAAACTTATATATATATATATATGTATATATATGTATATATATGTATATATATATATATATATAAATAAAATGAACTCATTTTTCCCGTCTGATTTTGACATTAATAGGATTAAAAATCAAGATATTTCATGCAAATATAATATGCACAAACGGCAGAACAATATCTGAGGTGTGTTATAAGCTTATTATTTCTCAAATTCCTCGATAATCTTGGATTTCTATACATTTTCTGCTGAGAAGTCACGGCCAAAATCGGTTAATATCAATGGAGGTGGTAAAATATTTTCTCTCTAATAAATTACTCCTCCCCCTGCCACCACTTAACACCGTTTGGGGATCGTTCACAAGGAACAGTTGAGAAGAGAACACCGGTTTGGCTTCGTAGTTCTTTTATGTGAAGTTATTTAAAATCACTAAACTAAGCTACAGTGCTCTGTGGCGTAGTGGTTAGCGTGCTGGAGAATTCACATCATATTTTCATGTTCGCGCCGACCTACCGTAGTCGTTTATTTTTTTTTCCTAAAAAACTGGAATGGACTTTTCTTGGTGGCCGAACTGTTAACGTTGCAGATGTTTTTGTTTTTTTTAACACTTTATTTTCCTACTTTTACTCATGACTCCGGGTTTGATCCTTCCTACTTACCTACCATAACATTTTTAACCCCACCCGTCCCGGAAACAAACACTCGGGCAACGCCGGGTACCCCCGCTAGTATACATATATATATATATATATATATATATATATATATATATATATATATATATATATATATATATATATATTATATGGTGAACAAGACCAGATTTGGACTGAGTACTTGATTGTATTTGGTATTCAATATTTTGTGCTCTAAGGCATCATACATATTGTTTTAATGAAGTATCTATTAAACATCAAACAAATGTAAAGGGCAAATTTAATTAATAGGTGAAACACCAGTTTGCGGGGTTTGGGGAGTGTGGAGGTACCATCTAATTGGCATTGCTCTCAGGGCCACTCATACCTGGAGATGTAGAACCTGTTACGGTCCGAACTATGGGTTTAAATAGAAACTGACTTTTAAAAAATATTCTATTAAAAAAATGTGTTTTCCAAATCACTGGATTCAGCATTAAATAAACTGAAAAGGGTGGATATGCCGTAAAACATAACAACCAACCAACGAAAAATATCCAAATGCTTCATACAACCAGTTATATTAGTCTATTCATTTCGATATACGTGTATTTTATCAGAAAGGAGCACATCAATAGTTATGTATTTTTTATAGAATTTTTAACACTTGTGCTAACAGATTAGTCAATTTTCCTCTTACATAAATATTGCTCCGAGTAGGCATATTATTTTTTCTTCCGAAACTAAAAATTGAACGCCCTGCATTAAAATCTAATTATAAAAACGCTATCACTATTAGTGTAGAAAAAATACAACAAAGGAAAAGGCAGGAAATATTTCTAAAAAAAAGTCTTTCTCAGCGAACAAGCTGAATGGTAATAAAATAAAATTGCAAAGCGATTTAAAATAATTTATTAATAGACGAATAAGGCATATCTATGAATCACATTTAAAAGAAGGTTATGCTCGTTGGGGCATTGATCTTTTCCAAGAATCCGTACATTCAATATACAGTAAAAGCTCTTTTTGCATTTCTTAAACTATGTATTAGGATATCGATTAGCAAATTATTAGGAACTATTGCGCGTAGTTCCGACGTATGCTTCCGTAACCAGCAGCAATTTCCACTCCTAAACTAATGATAACACGAACATGGTACAGTGTATGTAGAAAAACATTAGTGTCCGTATGTATATCCTTCATTTAATATTGATTGAAAAATATTGTGTGTATATATATATATATATATATATATATATATATATATATATATATATATATATATATATATATATATTGTGTATTTAGGCAACATGCTTTCATTAAAAAAAACATTTTTGAATAACTGGAGGTGTTTTTACTTAAAGAGCTTATTTTGTAATTTTTCAAGTTTTCGAACTGTTGTTCTTATTTCTTGGTCGATTCGCTGTAAAAAAACAACAAAAAAACAAAAGATTAGAAAAGAAGGCTTTCTTTTTTAATCTGTTTCTTTTTTTCTTTTTAGTTGTATTTTGCGAGTACTTCGGCTGAGTTCCAGTTCTGTATATGACCTTAAACTATATCCGATGGTGAGCCCCAGCTTACGGGCTGTGGGGAGTGTGGAGCCACCCTTTAATTGTCATTGCTCCCAGGCCCACTCTGACCCGAAGTGGTAGTACTTGTTAGGGTCCTAACTATAGGTTTAATAGAAACCGACTTGAAACAAAAATATTTTTTCAAAAAAGTGTTCTTCAAAATCACTGGATTCGGCATTAAATAACCTAAAAATGGTTGATATGACGTAAAACCAAAACAAATAACCAACCAACCAATCGGTGTTCATCAGTAATCTTTAGGCAGTTATTGATTACTCTTCGATTAAAATTTGGATCCTTTCATGTGGTTCATTCAAAATTGTATTAACATTTCTTGAACCAGTGAAGCGTCTCGTCTGTAAAAAATATATCCCTTCATAACAACGTGTTTTAAAGAAATGGGCAATGTATTTTAAGATGTGATTTACTAAATGGTATAGAATTAAGAGTGTTTATAAGATTTTAAAATGTACAATACAGCATATATATATATATATATATATATATATATATATATATATATATATATATATTCAGAATATCTGAGAGTATATATAATAAATTCCACAGCCAAATAACATATGTCAATGAAACTGAATCTTATGCTCGAGTTTTGTCCTCATTTGGGCTCATCAGTTTGACACATCCGAACTCAGAATTCTAAACCTGAGACTCTTACATGCGAGGCAAACACTATTCCAACTGAGCAAACGCCCCGCACACAAGGAGTTCTATTAACAAATACAGATCAAGAAAACCGCGTAAAAATCCGACTGTGAAATAGACCTATTCGTCTCAAGGGACGCGGTAATCCAACCAACTAATAACCCAAAGCCCAGATCACACAAGTATGAGTTGCCATCCAGCAAGGATATATATATATATATATATATATATATATATATATATATATATATATATATATATTGGTTTAAAACGTATATAATACGTATATATTTTATATTATATTTTATATATATATATGTGTGTGTGTGTATGTGTGTGCGCGCACACACGTATCCTGGCCTGAAGTAGTTTCTTTTCTAGACGCATTAATGAGTTGTGAAACAGCGAAACAGTATGGTATGTGGATAATTATAATGCTCCCTATCTTGGGGTAAGTATATTAGGAAGTGATATACAAATTACCATTAGCGTATGAAGCGATGCTTTTTGTGTAAACAAATTGTGCTTTATTATTTGGACAATGTCAAAACATTGTTAATTGACTTCCTAGCAGCAGGCGAATAGCGCAACTGTTAGCAGCTCCAATTGTCATATCGATCTCTGGTTTTCGATCCAAACTTAAGGTAGTTGCTTGTCTAACACACCGATGATTGTAAACAGCGAAACAGTACTGCATGTGGATGATTCACTCTATCTCTCTCTCTCTCTACACACACACACACACACACACACACACACACACACACACATATATATATATATATATATATATATATATATATATATATAAATAGGGAGAGAGAGAGAGAGAGAGAGAGAGAGAGAGAGAGGTAAAATGTTCTAATATTTTCAAAATTAACATTGTTAATTCTTGGTTCTTTAGTTTTTGCATGAAGTCTTTCAAGTACTTTTAATCTCTTAACTTGTGAATTCATGTGTATAATTTTTGTGTTTTCAAAACTCGGAATATGGACGGTCATGTTTTAATTGTTGGCAAATCGATTATGTATCGAAAAACGTGTAGGCCATACATTCTGGACAATGTATTTGTCGCGTATTCAACGCAGATGCATTCTCCGACGAGGCATTTGAATCGGTAGATTACATTCGACTCATTGACTTATTTGTTGTTCGGAAAGTGTTGTGTAATACATACATACATGCACACACACACACACACATACACACACACATATATATATATAAATGAATGTATATATATATATATATATATAATAGAAAAATCTTATGAGTGAAAAGTAATTCGATTAAAAAAAAAACTATACAGAAGTTTTAATTATTCGATAAGTAGTACTAATTTATATACATATATATATATATATATATATATATATATATATATATATATATATATATATATATATATATATACTAGCAAAAGTACCCGTCGTTGATTGGGTTCCAAAACAGCCTACAGAAAATGAACTCTGATTTATGAAAGTACTAGCCGGGGGGGGGAGTAACTGCCGTTGCCCGAGTGTTTGGTTGTGTGTGTTGTTGGGCGGGGGGGGGGTTAATGAAAACCTAAGAATAAGCGAAGTAAAAAAAGAAAACAGAAAAGCGAACGTTAAAACGCGCGGTGGAGGGGGGTAATCAAAACATCGAAAAAAAACCTAGCGTAAGCGAAACAAACTATGTTAAATGTAAAAATCGAAAAAAAAGATGAAAACAGAAAAACGAACGTTAAAACTAAAAAGCACGTGAAAAATGGGTTAAATGGTCGATCGGTTGGTGGGGGTGTTAACAAAAACCTAAGAATAAATGAAAAAAACAAAAACAGAAAAAAGAACGTTACGTGAAAAATATCTTTAATTGCACTGCTTCAAGATTAAAATTTAAAAAATCGTTAAAAAAGGGCATCTCATACCACGATTCCATCCCAAAACGTTTAGATAATGACCCAACGCTCTAACTTACTGAGCTAACACGACCTACATGAAATTGTGTCAGATCTTAAAATATTTAAACTAAATCAGGCCATGACGTCTTCTTACGCATGCTAAGAACTAATCTCGTCATGAGAAAACAGTTTTTGTTTACCCCCCCTGTAGAGAATTGTTGATTTTAGGGTGAAAAAAATTAACGTTTTTGGCCAATTATTCGATATGTTTCGGGCGAAGATTGGAGCTTTCCTGTGAGAGCAAATTTGTGAATTTTTTTCTGTCTGTTGAAAGATTTTAGCAGAAACACAAACATACACACATACACACATACATACATGCACACACACATACATTTTCGCTTATATATATATATAGATTAGCGGGGGGTACCCGGAGTTGCCCGAGTGTTTGTAGGTGTGTGTGTTTGTTTATGAAAACCTAAGAATAAGCGAAGTAAAAAAGAAAACAGAAAAACGAATAAAGCGGAGGGTACCTGGGCGGTAGTAATCAAAACATCGAAAAAAAAAACTAACGTAAGGTACACGAACAATGTAAACATCGAAAAACAGAAACAAAAAGAAAACAGGAAAACGAGCGTTAAAAGTATCCCCCCAAAAAAACACGTGAAAATGGCTTAAATAAGCTTGTTTCAATATTACAATTTTAAAAATTTGTTGGGTACCCGGCTGTTTTTGGGTGTGTGAAGTTGGTCGAGGGTGGGTGGGTTTATATGAACCTTAGAATAAGTGAACTAAAAAAAAACAGAAAAATGAACGTTACGTGAAAAATGACTTAAATTACACTGCTTCAATATTAAAATTTAAAAACTCGAAAAAAAGGCATCTCATACCACGATTCGAACCCAAAACGTTTACATAATGATCAAACGCTCTAACCAATCGATCCAAGATGAAATTTTATCATTTTTTCAACTATTTGAACTAAATCAGGTGATGACGTCTTCTGACGCATGCGTAGAACCGATCTCGTCATGAGAGGACGGTTTTTGTTGACCCTCCCTCGTAGAAAATTGTCGAATTCAGGGTGAAAAAAATTAACGTTTTTAACCAATGTTTCGATATTTTTCGGGCGAAGGATGGAGCTTTAATATGATGCCAAGTTTTTCAATTTTTGTTCCGTCTGTCGAAAGTTTTTAGCGGACACACAAACACACATACATACAAACACACATTTCTTGTGTTTTTGTCCGTCTTTGGTTTAATGTTTTGGATTTTCGACGAATGGATATAATGTTCTTTTATCTTTTCCAATCTCCTCGCTTATTTCTACAAGCCGTAAACCTTCTGCAAGGCCTGCACAACACTTTACTTTTCACGACCATTTCTAGGCATTTTGCGAAACTTGCACTAAAATGATACACACTGAAAATTAGAGGAAAATAGACGAATAAGCATAACTTTCAAGATATATGTCCAACTCCCAAAAACATAAGAGAAATGCGGCACATTGTTATGCTTCTTCGATGATCAAATTTCACTTGTCTGGGTTTCATAGCAATTTCAAAGTTAAAAAAATATTAACCTGCAATAAAGCGATACACAGGGTTTATATACATTTACTTACATATAAACCTATACCAATATATAACTATATATAGATACTAATATATACTGATATTTTCTATGCAGACATATATATACACATATTTCTGATTGTTTATGCATACACGTATGCTGTTACACATTTATATCTTTGGTTTAAATTGTAAATACGTATATATAGTAAAATTAAACAAAAATCAATAAATACGTTGAATATGATCTTCAAACAGTACGTTTACTTAATATGCCTTCCATCAGAAAAAATGTCACCGCTCAGCCGGGGTCTGAACCCTGAGAAACTGTCCGGATATACTGCTTGCTCGTTGACGACCATGTGCGGTTCACGGCAGCCTTCAAAACTTATGCGCTACTATGACGACATTTGCACATCTGGATCGAAACAAGCGTCCTGATTCTGTAGTTCAACGGATGAAAATGTAGTGATTGCGGGGGTTAAAAGCCCATCAACCAATAATTGATGTTTTCCTTTTACCTATCCTGAACGAATTTTGCGGTGTACGATGATGCCCAATCTTTTTGGAAGACAGAATCGGACTTTTTGACGACCCTCTTTGTCTAAGGAAGCAATTTTGTATCAAGGAAATGGTCATAGTCACGGGCGGTAACCGATATCCAGTGGGGAATCACACCGGAGGAATCTTCTTTCCATTTAAGAAACAACTCTAACCATCATAACTGACGCCGTATGTTTTGTCATGGAGACATTACGCACTGCTGTTAAGCCGATATCAAGTGGGGGATCACACAGGAGTCAAGGCCACTCTCAATCTGTTTATTCACGACATGACCGACGGTGACATTTTTTCGCTTGAAAAACAAAATGATTACTTGGTTTCCACGGCGTTACATGTTGTTGAGACACTTTTCACTGAGTTTAATTAAATAATTGTACATTAAATGCTAATATCACTTTATTAAAGCACGAACTTTAGTCTGTAATGCTGAAACAAAAAAAATCAATATGAAAATACTGATTTAAACACAAAATACAAAAGTGTAGCAGGAATTGGACCAGCCCAGTATATATATATATATATATATATATATATATATATATATATATATATATATATATATATATATATATATATATATACTAGCATGGGTGTCCAACGTTACCCGGGTGTTTGAAAGTGTATGCTGAGCAAAAAAAAAAAATGAATAAAAAAAAGAACATTTTTACAAATTTGTCCCCTATTATGCCCCTTAACATTTATTGTTTTGGGATCCAATTAAGTTATTAAGTTAGATCCATGTTCAAGAAACCTATCTCTAAAAATTCAGTGTTTAGACCCAAAATTGTCGGATGAATTTAGTAGAGTTCTCAAAGGTAAAATCGTTGAACTTTGATCCTTTATCAGCAAAACGTCTGGCTGAAAACCGATCCTAAATATTTTCCCAATTCTCAGTACCAGGTATATCAAATTTCGAGTCTATAGACTAAAAATTTACAGAATTTTACGTAAGGAAATGTACACACACATATACACAGACAGACACACAAACCTGTTAACTTTTATAGATGTATAGATAGATAGACTAATAGATTAAACAAAAATATACACGTATACATTCATACATATGGAAACAATTTTTTTGTTTACTGTAAAGATTTTACGTAAATATTATGCAAGTATATATCATGTCGAATACCTGCATGTATATAATTACACGAAATATAAAACGCTAGATTATCATCTCATGAGAAAACCGAAAAACTTAATAGGGAATGAATTAAAATGGATGTTTAAAAGACTATGCAAATTAGCTAGATCTTTTGCTAATGAAATCATTTCCATAACCCATATATTAGAAAATTGTATTTTCTTTTTAAATAAATAAAAAAGAAGGATTTTAATATGAATATCAATACACACAAAAGAAAAACAAATTCATAGGAGTATATATATATATATATATATATATATATATATATATATATATATATATATATATATATATATATATATATGTATACACTCTATGAATTCGTTCAGGAGAGATAACGAAGCAGAGAAAGTTCTTAAGCAAAATTCATACCAAAGCAGCAAAACTGAAGCTAGCCTGCCAGGACGTGATATATACAAATGCAGAAAATAGTGACATATTTTATTGGTTTAAAAAAATAAGCTGGATTTTACTAATTGTCATAAAATTTTAACAGCAGTTAGTTTTGTCCCATAGAACCAAGGATATGAGTATTTTCATATTCAATTTTGCTAGAAATATAAATACACACACACAAACACACACACACACACATACGCACACACACGCAAACACACACACAAATATATATATATATATATATATATATATATATATACATATATATATTTGATTGTTTGAGAGCTATTGGCTACACATTAGCAAACGTGTTTCAATGACCCCCTAGCAGGGAAAATCACCTCATCAGGCCAAAAAGCATGATGGCTTTTTGGCCTGATGAGGTGATTTTCCCTACTAGGGGGTCATTGAAACACGTTTGCTAATGTGTAGCCAATAGCTCTCAAACAATTAATATATTGCTCTGTTTCATGCATTGAGCACTCTTTTTGAATGACATAGTGTGTTGTTGTAGTAGTTACTGAAAAGATTCTACAAACAGTATAATAATATATATATATGTATATATATATATATATATATATATATATATATATATATATATACTATGTTCTTGCCAATTTTAGGTTTACAATCTCGAGGACTACTGATCAAAATTTTACAAATGTAGACTCGTTAGAAAGGTGATGACCTGATTTTTGCAATGGACTATGTTACATTCGTCGTCAAGGTTTTATATTAAAGAATATTTTTGGTACATTTGTAAAGCAATAAAATGTTTCAGTAAAGATGCATTACATTCCACACTGAAAATAATTATTTAAATTATTATTGAAGGTGTTCAGAGGCGTTGAAATCGAAAATAACCTTTAAAACTCTAGCAAACGTTTGCAAGATAAAATTCTAGGAACGTTTTTCAAGTTATAAAATATATAATTTCAAAAATTAGATGATCGCTTTTCTATATTAATTAATCGTAAAATCAGAACCTACTTTTAAAGTCACCTTTTCTTTTTTTAGGGGTTGGCTGTTTTTAAGGGTGGTGTTAATTGTGACCTGGTAGTTCAATACAAAACGTACCTTAGAAAACTTGTATGTTATAGGTCTTCTAGTATGCTAAAAAAAATATCGCATTTACGTTTGTTTAAAATGTGTATTTTTCTGGGTATTAAGTAGAACTCTTCGCATACAACAATTACCACAACTTATTACACAATGAATTACATTGCTTAACGCCTTTAAAATACTTATTGGCGAAAAATTACAAGCTATATTCTATTTAAAAATACTCGAATAACAATATAAAAGAAGTTTTTTTTTATAAGGTAGGTTTTGTGTTAGTATACCAGGCGACAATTATCAAATAAACACCGCCCCTACAATCTTTTTAAGGTGTGGGGCTACAACGTGGGTGTTATTTTACGTTTAATTAATATAGAAATGTGATCCCCCACTTTTGAAACTATAATTTGCCCATATCTTGGAAACAACTCTTTTACTGGAATTAGAAACGTTATTATCGCTTTCACCCCCCTCGAAAAATTATAGTAGTGGTAATTATAATCTGTTTTGGGGAAGGGGGGGTTGGAAAAATATAGCAGTTTTACAAATGTTTCAACTATAGTCATTCGTTTCCCTAGTTTTGCATATGAATTACAAATTATGTAGTATTTCCCCAAAATGTCTGGCCCTGATGGAGGGGAGAGTAAAACTTACTGATACGGTTTCAAATGATCTAAAATAACGTAAAGGCGAGACTTAATTCCAAAAGTGTCTTATATAATCTCATTCAAATCTCTCCTCTTTGGTTTTCATATATAAAGTAAATTTCACAGTGTATAAGGATTAATTGATATTAGAGACATAATCTATGGGAAACATTAGGAATCAAATCCACCCTTGCTGCTATTACAAATAGTTTGCAATAATAGTAGGAAGTCTTTGTATCCGTCCATTAACACAAATGCGCAAATTGTTTGGGGAAATACATACATACATATATATATATATATATATATATAAATATATATATATATATATGTGTGTGTGTGTGTATATAATAATGTGTATGTATATATATGCACATATATATATATATATATATATATATATATATATATATACGTTTTATTTTTTTATTACCGTATATTCCTGCTAAGTTACATTATTGTTTCAGCTACCCGGACGTTTTTTTTTTGGCCGTCTGTAGCTTCCTCAGACTTTTACAGACATGTTCGTTCTGATGGGATGAAAGAGTGAATGCTGTCAGGGGAGGGGTACGAGAAGAGCGGAATAAAGTAAATAAATAAAACGCATATTTTCTCTACAACAGTATTGGGCACTTTCTGTTCTTCAGTTTTTATTAATCACCATTTCAACTATATATATATATATATATATATATATATATATATATATATATATATATGTATCCTAGAAATAACTAGGTGAGTAATTTGGTCATGTTTTACTTTTCACAAATTTACGTTCTTCCATATTGCCACTAAAATATACTCTAAAACTCTATCAAGAAAAACATACACTTTTCAAAATGTGACATATCTTTTTATACCCGTCCATAGACCGGTATTCAACTAGTTATTTTTTTACATATTGACGTGTGCTTTATTTTAATCTATATTTTTGCAGAGCAACATTTAAAGATTTACGTATGGATTGATTCAGCTCCCTTTAACACACAGGTGCGAAGATCACACCTATGTTTGCTACAAAGACTCTACGCTTCTTTTTTTTCTCGTCTTTTCATTCTCATTTCTTTAAACAGATTTCTCCTTTCATCTGTCTATGTTTTTCTTTCTCTCTGATTGATTTCTATTCTTTTTTTCTACTCGTTAGTATGCTTTATTTATTGGCTCGTTTACTTAAGACTGTAAATTAAACGCCTTGCTATTGATTCTCGTTAAATAGGTCAACACATTTATTCATGCTTCAGGTGTTCACGCACATAAGTTATGTGCAGAACACATTCGCATACATTTTCTGTCCATTTTCCCATATTTATCTTAAAGAAACGTCACCTGATTATAAAACTGGCAATGACTGCTTCATAGTTTTGATCAATGATAACACAGTCAAGTTTCTCCATAGTATTTGTAATCTATCTCTGCGATACACTGACGTATGCATATGCCTGTAATTTACTTAACAAGTTTTATCAAGCCGTTTTCACCTTGCAATTTTTTATAATATATCATATTATGACGTTCGTGTTTTCAAATGTCTTATATTGCAATAGTAGTCGCAACTAATTACTTAAATCTTATATTTATCCGAAAACCTTTTTTTCTCCTTTAGTAGTTTTATATCCAAAAACTTTCATCACATCTGTTTCTTTTTGAGGTATTGGCAATTTAACTATTGGCATCATTTCGTGATCAATTTAAACAATTCAAAAGCGGAGGATTGTCAAAACGCCACACTTTTATACAGTTTTACAACTGCTAATTATAGCACTGTCGTCACTTCGAATGATCGCTCGACAGAATGATAGATGGGCGCACCTAATACAAAATTATCGTTTTGTATCTGGTGCGCAAAGGCTATTATATCATTACGTGTTTGATTTGTTATTAAAAATGTTGGGTTTTAATCTTAGATCAACATGCCAGTGTCTTTAGGTAATTGACCGCTGTAGTAAAGTTTTGGGTAGACATAGTGAATAAAACCCAGTGTACATACAACCTGCAAGACATTAAGTGATACTTGAAGAAAAAAGATTTTGCAGTTGTCGGTGCGTGTTGAGAGTATGTATGAAAACACAAAAAGATGACGTGTTAGCTAAATATTAAGCAGTTTACATCTACTTGGTTGGTATTTGGAATAAAGCCCACGAACAGTAATTTTCTAACAAATTACTGAAATTGAGGCTATAATACCTATAGGAATCAAGGAATAAAATAAGGACAACCCAGACGTCATTATCCATTGTTCATCCACGTGATCAATTAATAATATTTATTTAAGTTTCCTTATATTGTGTTTAATTCATCCCAGGGAAACATCGTCAAATATACATACATACATGTACTTTCCTAAATTATCTACAGTTAATGCAGTTTCATTACAGAAATTCTGAAAATATATTTAAAGCAAGTTGTTTAATAAATAGTATATATATATATATATATATATATATATATATATATATATATATATATATATATATATATATATATACAAGAATAATTAAAATTTTCATTTAGAAAAAAAGTATTTCTTTAATAATTTATATATCTAATCACTTCCGTATGGTCTTTATATATTTGAATGTTGGCGATTAATCATTGGCGCAATTGTGAGCATCAAAATTGACGACTACCGACTGTTGACATATTTGGGCAAGAGCTGCTAGAAGCAGTTTATCCTGTCTCGACAGAGTTCAAAATAGACTTAAGAGATTAGTGGGGGGGTGCCCTTGTCTCTTCCCTGTAACCTCTTACCCACAGAAGAGACGTTGCCAGCGTGTATTTGCTTTATCGTTATTTTCATGGCAAGTTCTCGCCTTAGCTTCTATCTATAGTCCCCCTGCCCAAACTTTCACGAAAAACACTCGTCTATCCAAAACCACTATCAATAATTTCCCATAATCTTCATCTGTGCCTAAACCTAAACGGACATTCCATGAAAAAAGCTTTTTTTTTCTTTGAACTGCGCCCCTGGGAACTCTCTTGCGTTTATCTGCTTTCCAGATGACTCAAATCTGATTGTCGTCAAGCCAACGTAAACAAGTTCTTAATAAAAATTTACAAAATTTCCACTACTTATGTTTACTACGTTATAATCACATTGACTAATATATACCCATTAGCCCTTATCCTCGAGTGGCTTCCTTAATAAGTGGTGATTCCTGTGTAAAAAAAGTGTTTGTGCACAGCCTTATCTGCTACTTATATAATGTATAGATATAACATGATCGATCGGCGAATACATAGATGTGGACATACATACATTACTATATTTTAATAGCCCGTACAGAACATTGTCTATTTTAAATTTCTGGATAGTTTTCAAAGACCATTGGTCTGTAATTGTGTCATCCAAACCCCCTTTTATGTAAAAGAAAGATTCAATTTGAAAATTTGACTTTGAAAAAAGAAGTAGTTAATAGTCACATATATTTCAACAATCCAAATGAGGAGTTAAAACCAGCCTCAATTGTGGCCTAATACATTATTGTAAGTGAATATGCAGGGCATAATTTAATGTTTTTAGCTGCGCGTTGTTTGAAATAATGTATGCAATTATTTCAGGGAAATCAATCCAGAAAATACACGACGATATGTGAAGTGAGAAGCCGAAAAAAAAGACAAATATTGTTTCAAATAATAAATTAACTAACGAAAAGTAGTAGATATATAGATTCCAAGTACGAAAACTGAGTTTCCCCTTTATAAAAAGTAGTTCTCGGGGAATCTGAGAAATATAAGGCAATATAAAAGGATCCAGATTTACGAGGCTGCTGAATGTGATATTAAAGTCGATTTATAATCTCCTAAAATACATAAGAGTTGAATGTTTGCTTAAAAAATGCATTCCGTCTAGATTGGGTTCTCATAACATAGAAAAAGTTAAGGTAACAAACAACCTAGTGAAATGGCTAATCAACACTGGTTGTCATTTTCAGCATTGTGAATTAGCAAATCTGTCGCTACTTTCCTTTAACACACAAAACTATATAGTAATGATACTCTAGACAATGTTCGATGTTGTACTGTTAAAGGTGAAGAAATATTTATTTTGATTCTTTCTAACTTTATAACGTTTTATATATGATAATATGATAAGATGATTTACTTTCAGTGATACTATCTACATTCTTATTGAACTGATTTGTTCACACAATCGTCGAAAGTGCAATGCGTTTATTTTAATCTGATCTCGCTGGTTTTCGAGTGGCGATCACAATTTCACATCTTCATATTACACAATAAGGAAGAAAAAACGTACGCACGGTTCCAAGATTAAAAAGTAATCGATCGGGAGTAACTATTTATTAAAAATAGGATAGAAGGTAATAAAATATACTAACAACATTATATATATATATATATAGGATAATTTTATGTTGTCATATACACGCACACACACACACACACACATATATATGTATATATGCTCATGTATGAACAACAAAACAATACGAAAAATATATGTGTATATATATATTCTGTATCTATTTCCTATGTGTTGACGTGTTGGGATACAAAAAGTCTTTGGAAAAGGAAAAAGAATGTTTCTTTCAAAAACACATCATTTTCGATCGATCCTTCGGTTTCCTCGGTGTGAATGATAGAAATATGAATATATATATATATATATATATATATATATATATATATATATATATATATATAATGCTGAATGTGTGTGTGTGTTGTTACGAATAGGCTCCTATATGGTTAAGTATTTTTTTAAAAAACTGATTACATATAATGATAGAAGATGTATCGAGACACACTGATGGTTATGTTAGATCAGGCAGAACGGTGGTTCATTAAAATTGTGGGGTCTGCCTTCGTGCCTGGTCCAGAAAGTATGGAAATGAAGAATTTAAAAATTAAAAAAGAACACGTTTACAAGTGTTTTTGATATAGATGTACATAACAATACTTTGATAAGTATGTTTTAACTTAAATAAGGATGGTATGATAAAATTGTTGGGTCTGCGTCCGCGCCTGGCCTCCATAGAATGGAAATTGGCACACACTTTAAAAAAGAATTGTTCATATCTCTCTGCGTAAGTATACTTTGATAACTATGTTTCAGTTTGAAGAAATATGGTATAATACAATTATGGGGTGTTCCTTCGCAGCTGACCTCCAGTGAATGGGAATATGTCACAAAGTTAAACAAGGTTTTTCAATATAGATCCACAGAATATTGTGATAAGTGTTTCAGTGTGAACAGGTATGGTATAATAAATTATGGGGTTTACCTATTTAATTTTTACTTTCATCATATTTTATTTTTGTTCTTATACCCCAAAATTCAACCCAAATTTACAACCCTTCCATTTTCTGTAGGCTGTTTTTTTAACCCAGTCAACGACGGGTACATTTGCTAGTATATATATGTATATGCATATATATATATACATATATATACATATATATATATACATATATACATATATATACATACATACATATATATATACATACATATATATACATACATATATATATATATACATACATATATATACATATATATATATATGTATATGCATATATATATATATATATATATATATACACGATAATTTAATGTTATCACCTTCTATCCTCGTTTTTAATAAATAGGATGCCCCGATCCCCGAAGATGCACTCTGAAATAAATAAATAAATATTTTGTTTTTTTTAAGAAAACACCTTTTTTCGGTTTTGATTTTATGTTTATAATAATTGCCTTATCGACACGATTTCGCATAGAAAATGTATTCTTAAAATTGTAATATGAAAATGGGTGATAGAATTATATAATAATTTATTGGTA
>NC_136486.1:61159906-61224906 GCF_053919585.1 Euprymna scolopes | reverse complement strand
GGAAAATAATAAGACAAGCTCCCACGTATTGGAACTAAGACGCCCAATGTAGATTATGCCTTCAGGAAAAATAAACCCCACCATCTATTAAATTATAAAAGAGAAATAGCAAACAACTGTGTTCACAAGATAAAATTTACACTAGGATACCGATACAAAATAGTTTTAAAACTAACAAAAATAATAGAAAATAAACAAATAAATAAATTAAATAAACATGAATATACATAAAGGATCACACATATATGTATATATTTACATGCATATATGTGTGTACATATATATATATATATATATATATATATATATATATATATATATATATATATATAAACTGACATTAATAAAAAATACTAACCTAGATTTAAAACAGATCAAGAAACTAACTATCCAGGCTAAATAGAGCACACACAAATAAACGGGTCAACCAGAGGTCAAATAGGTTTTTGTCCGATAAAGGCATGCTCATTGGCTGATAGGAAGGGCGCGGTGGATACTAGAAAGCTGATTGGCTAATTAAAATTTCAATAGAAGATGCGTATATAAAAACGAGAAACAACCACAAAATTCGCGCATAAGTCTGAAGAATCCTAGAGTGGATGAAAGGCGGAATATTCAGTGTAGCTTCCTCGCCATATACATTGTATAACTTACTATATTTATATATATATATATATTAATATATATGTATATATTTATATATATATGTATATATACGTGCATACACACACGCACACACACACGCGCACACATATATATGTATATATATACATATATATATATACATATGTACATACATTTCATAAATTTATCACCCATTAAGGAAAAATGTTTTCACACAGGAAGTTCTACGTCAGAATAATTAAATGTAAGGTATATTGATATTAAACTGTTTTTTCAGAATCTTATCGAAATATATTATATAATTTAATTAGTAGACACATGTTTCCAATCTTACTGAAAAGCATTAAATTATTTTGATGCCAGAGTGTTTCTGCATACATGATTATACGTTAGTCTTTTTATGATAATTTTCTTAATTAAGGAATACTCTTCTCATGGTAGCATTAACAATGATAACATTCAATAAAAATATAAAACAAAATTAAATGTCCACGTAGGAAGTAGTACACACAATTTTTTTTTAATATTTCTTTAAAATACCTGAAAAAAACTATGTATGCGGAAATTCTTATTAATTGATGTCGTATGCGTATTATTAATATTAAATAAATCTCGATTGAATGTTTTTACTACTTTGTTCTATTTTACTAAAATATTTGTTTTTACAAATAGCAGGCATATGTTTCATACTTATATTCTAAAACTATCATTATGGGATTATTCAACTACATTCGATTTGGATCAAAACACATATATATGTATATATATATATATATATATATATATATATATATATATATATATATACATATATATATATTGTCACGATATAAGGAGAGATCAATATCGTGTTAATAAAAAAACAAATAAATAGTTAAAATTCCAAAATGCGAGACAAGTAAGCTGTTACCATAGCAACGACGGTGATATCCAGGAATAAAACAAAAAATGAGGAAGGAAAGAAAATATCTGATATATTCAAACTTCAGAAAAAACGTTCTGGCATTTTGTTGGAAAAAAGTTACAGTTAAGAATTTGAAACACTAATCAGTTGCAGACAGGATTCCAAAGAAAAAAAAAACACTGATAAAATCAACATCACGAGAAAGAAAAACAGAAAAAAGCATAGTTGTTTCATCTTTCACATTGTGTCATTCAACGTAAGCTAAATGTTGGTTCATCTTTCACTCTTTCCATTTGTCTATTAAAAAGAAATATCAGATCTTCCAAAAAAGAAAAAAAAGAAAAGTCTATCGCATGAAAAGAATATAAACAAATAGCAAAACAAACCAGAGAAATATCTTAATAAGAGACATAAAAATGAATTATTTCTAGTTTTGAATCCGTTTTTATTCGTTATTGGGAGCTCAAGGAAAAAGGATGAGACATATGAACTTAAATATATATTATCACCTTTTCAATTTTTGTATATATTACCTATTCGTCCTTTGATTCTGTTCGTTAAAATAAAAAAAGTACATACATACTGAATTCTTATCTTTTCATGTTTAAAATATATATCGAAACTTTTCTGCGCTATACTCTCTTACAGCGATGATCAGTAGATGTCAAAGAAAAATTATATCTATCCGTCCGAGGTTCATTTTATACAACACACAAGCCTATAGACCTGTTTAAATCAAAGAAGAGAGCGGGTAATTGTTACACCCGTTTAGATGCCCTTTCTTTTATGGAGAAATCAATAAAATACGGACTGGCACATAGCACCTCTGCGGTCTTCCTCTCAATCTGAGAAGAACTCAGAACGGGCACATCATGATATATATATATATATATATATATATATATATATATATATATATATATATATATATATCCGTACGTGAATCCTGAATACGTACATATACGCACACACATATGTATATGTATATATATATATATATAGATGTATATATCTACATATATACATATATATGTATATATACAGACATGTATATATGCATATATATACATATATATATACATATATGTATATATATTCATTTATTAACGTAACATTTAATGAGATATAATCATTTATTCATCTATTTTCAGCATTTATTAAAACAATACTTAGTAAGTTAGGCTAGTTAGTAAGTGCAAAAATATAAATGTATGTCTAGCTGCAACCGCATTTAATCTTGTTGCGGACTCATGAGCTTTTATAATATCACAATTGACAACACACAAAAAGAGATCCACACACACAGACACACACACATATATATACATATATATATATATATATATATATATATATATATATATATATAAGCACACACACCTATATATATAAAATATAAATGTACGTGATAATTGCATGCAAGATTCCTAGATTGTAAGTGCTTTATTAGGTATTCAAGAGATAAGGTTTCTCTAGAAGTTTGAAAATAAGCAGGAATGTGTTTTCTTATATCAAACCACCTGACATTGCATATTCTGAACTGACGAGAAACAAAAACAGATGACATGGACCTACGACGGCTTCCAGAACGTACGACGTATCTGTCGCATTCCGAAGACTATGTGGAGGCGGGAGACCAGGAGGGAGGACGAGGCGGGAGGACAAAGCGAAAGTACGGATTTCAAAAGTGTCTATCAAGTTAGCTGCTGGGAAGAAACACTTCAAGATAAACTATTATGTCACAAGAGGAAATGCTAAAAAAAAATTTTCCGATGTTTCTTGACAGGGTGACTTTTTTTTCTGAAAAGCCAAAGAAACAAATAACAAATAAACATAAATATGAATCTTTTACAGTTGTCTTTTCTGCCTATTTCGTTATTTACTTGCGCGAATCTGCGGAAATTTCAAGGTGCTTTCTGTATTAGTCTTTTATTTCATGCTACGAAGAGTAATTTTTCTAGAATCATGGATGTTTGACAACGTTAATACCATGATATAAAATACATTTCTTTCTTTCATTTCTATGAAAAAAGTTGCTATTGACAGTCATATTATCTTTTAATAGTACATAAACACACACACAACCATGTATATTGTATATATATATATATATATATATATATATATATATATATATATATATTTCAGCAGGTATCATATATATTATGGCACCCAAAAATCTTTTGTTCGGCCATATTTTTCTAAAGCGCTTTCTATCCGTACATCTGATTATCGTCAGGCGCAATTGCTGTTGATTTCTTTTCACCAATAAAACGCGCTTGAGAAAAATATGGCCGAACAACAACTTTTGGGTCCCATTCTATAAACTACTCCTGCCGAAATTAAAAAGAACACTCGGCAAATAGAAAAGATATCCAGAAAAATCTGACAAAGGAATAACTGTGACGTGTTCCATCAGACGTGTCTAAATATCTCTCTCTTTATATATATATATATATATATATATATATATATATATATATATATAATATACACCTGAACGTATGTGTGTGTTTGGTCACGAATAGGCTCCTATATGGTTGACTATTATAGAAAACTGATTACATATACTGATAGAAGATGTATCGAGACACTGGAATGGGTATGTTTGAGCTGGCATAATGATGATTCATTAAAATTGTGGGGTCGGCGTTCGCGCCTGGTCCACAAAGTATGGAAATAAAAAATTTAAAAATCAGAAAAAAACGTTTACATTTTTTTTTTATATATATTACATAATAATACTTTGATAAGTATGTTTTAACTTTAATATAATAAAATTGTGGGGTCTGCGTTCGCGCCTGGCTTCCATAGAATGGAAATAGTAACACAATTTAATAAAGACTGTTCATATCTATCTGCGTAAGTATACTTTGATAACTATGTTGCAGTTTGAAGAAATATGGTATAATAAAATTATGGGGTGTTCGTTCGCACCTGACCTGCATAGAATGGAAATATGTCACAAAGCTTAACAAGGTTTTTTTTAATATAGACCCACAGAATATTGTGAAAAGTATTTCAGTGTGAACAGGTATGGTATAATAAATTATGGGGTGTATCTATTTTATTTTTACTTTCATCATATTTTGCTTTGGTTTTGATACCCCCAAATTCGAAGCTATCTCTTTACAACCCTTCCTTTTCATAGCCTACCATACTTTCATAAATCAGAGTCTATTTTCTGTAGGCTGTTTTTGAACCCAGTCAACGACGGGCACGTTTGCTAGTATATATATATATATATATATATATATATATATATATATATATATATATATACATATTCATTGTTTATTTTAAATGTAGCAAATAACTGCCTTAATGTTTTATAAGACAATACATATACCCTGTGTTCGTACTGTAAATACATATCGCCATTTTAGTATGTTTCAAAGAGGTATATCAAATAACACTGTTTGGAATCATCATCATATTATTTGATTGCGAAGAACCAATTGTTGGGACTGGTCTTCCCCAAATTTCTCTAGTAAAAATTATTTCTGGAAAGGTATCGGGATGTTTGGAGGGAACACATGAAGGTTGCCAGCATCCTAAGTAGGAATTATTTTTGTTGTCAAATGTTTTTGACTCATAATGGCACCAATGACTTTGACAATCGTTTTTATAACCACCGGCTGTTCGTACCAACCAATGAAAATCTTCCAAAGTTACTATAAATATTGTTGAATTTTAGATTCAATCAGTTCGCCGTTAACTACCTCACAGACCGCATTTGATTCTTGGCCGCCTTCTTTTACTTGCAATTACTGCCGCCATCTTAGTTACTGGAAAATACTGCACACTCAGTATCGAGACTGAACTCTGTTAAACATGTCTTAACACTTAACATTTGTGGAACGTACTGGATTCCTACTTTGGACAGCCAGATCTTCATTTCGTGTCGGTAAAAACTAGATCACCGTCACCTCCCACTATTTCAAATGTTTTATCATGAAACACTAATTTTTACCTAAGTAAATTTGTAATAATTACTTTTTGCGACTCTGCATAACTCACAACCAATCATCTCATTTTGTAATGTGGCGGAAAATGATAGAGTGCGTATGACTATATACAGCGTTATTTAATGATAATATAGGTTTAATTTCTATCATATTGGACAGCATTCTCTAGGAATGAATGTGTATATAAAAGTCAGAAACCCTAATAGGTGTAACGAAATATCAGATATGTTTATACAAACATTTCATAGCGCATAGCATTAATTCTTTTGTGGATAATTCTGTATGAAATCATTTTTCGTAAGAATAAAAATTAAAGTGATTTCCCCATCGACATTCCTCATGATCAGGGAAACTCACAATAATTGCTCTGAGCAGTTTAAAGACATAAACTATAAATTACCAAACATTACATAATAAGAGCAAGTGTGACTGCATCCATGCTATAATAAAAATATATACAGTTAATGACATTTATTTGGGATCACTAAAAATCACTGTTATTTTGAGAAAAAACATATAACTTTAGAGATATTTCCCGTTGCGAATGAGTGAGCCGTTGTATACCAACGAAACGTGAGAACATATTTTTTTATAAGATATATATTTTTTACGCGCATAATAAATTAGTTTTAAGTGATAACAAAAGAGAAAGTAATAGATAGGGGGAGGAAGAATAGATATGAAGCCGAAATTGAGTTACGAGTAGACAGGTCCAATATGGATTAAATGCAGATTATTACTAAATATTTCGAGACAGAACAGTTGTAGAATAGTTCTAATTTGCAATTTTTAACATTCAGTTAATTTTTCCATGCGAATTAGCAAAGCCTGGTACTAATGTTAGTTGTAAATAAAATATAAATAAAGGGAAACATTGTTTCTATTGATCATCAGATTTTTGGTGAGAAAGCTTGCTGCGCAATACTGCTAAAAATAAAGCATATAACGAATTATTATAACCACTAAAAAACGAATACGAAATTAAGCAACAACACTCGTCCTTCATAATAGTATTTTTTTCTAATTATATTCTCTGACAGTGACACTATGGCCGTATAAATATTGCATAACATGCATAAATAGTGCATGTATATATATTATACACATTTGCACGTGTCTCATTCAAAATATTTAGACAGGAGTTGGCAATAGTATTGATCAGCAACCAAATACAGTAATATTTAGCAATCCGCTTATATGTACACACACACACACACACACACACACACACACACATATATATATATATATATATATATATATATATATATATATATATATATATATATATATATATATATATATATACGGGCATAATCGGGTTGACACACCGGTTCTAATTACATCACCGAAACCAATTGGGTAAACAAACATATATTTTAACTGCTACAACCTGAGTTATACGATTAATCAAATAACTATTTTAAATATAAATTGTTTTTGCGAATTCACTCTAAGACAATATTATTTTATAACAAAGGAAAAAAAAATCAACGATCAAATATTTATAATAGTGTCATATTTGATATGGCACGGAAAAAAAAACTATATTTAGTCAATACGGATTTTATAAAATTAATTTAATTTTTTTCCAATAACTGATATAATTATAAATAGTATAATAGATTGACAATAACCAGGAATGCAAACTTTTGCAGTATTCGTCCAATATCAGTAATCTTCTCTGCCATTGAAAGTAGAATGTATAAGAAATACATATCAACATTCAGTACTCAGCATGTATATCCCAGTTGTGAAGGGTGTAATACATAGTCTTGTTAATAAAATGATGATCACCCATAGCCTACTGGCCAGGGAAAGCGTTGCTTAATATATGTGAGCTAAAGAGGGCATCTATGCTAATTTGGTTGTACATTATATACAAAAAATAATTAATATTATGTGAAAAAATAAAAGCAGACGTAGCAAGAAATATGTTAACATCTGCTACTTTAGTATGCTTATAAAATATTACAGCTAGTATATTTTTTATCTAGCCTAAAACGGAATAGAAAAATCAACGCAAACACATCAAAACGAAATTCTCGAGATCTGAGCATGTCAACGCACCAGCTGTTTAATAATTACAAATTTAAACAAACAAGCCTATTGCTTCTACGCCTCGTAACTACTTCCATTCGTCTCATTCTAGTTCTTCTTCTTCTTCTCGCGTTTAGCGTTATTATGACTTCTATCTCCCATCCTATATCTATTTCTCATATACGGGATTTGTGTAAACAAGGAAAAGGAACGCCTCAATAAACGGATATTTGGTATGTTGAATGATAAGCTGGTATAAATTTATCGGATCTTTTATTTCAGTTTGCTTCTCTCTGTGTTCTTTATATATATATATATATATATATATATATATATATATATATATATATATATATATATATATATTACTCACAAAACAACATATGACTATATTTAAGACCTCCAGGTGTTCATTGGCGCATGTTCAATTATAGTGTCCGAAAACGACTCGCCAGTAAACGTTTGATATACGCTACATATTTATTCTTTTTTTATATATACATATACTCACAAGCATATATATATATATATATATATATATATATATATATATATATATATATATATATATATAATTTACTTTTATTTGATTTATACAAGAATTTATTTCTGATTAATGAACATGTTTCATGTAGCTAGGTACTAGTTACTATAAATCTCTTCAGGCGATATTATGCATAATGTTTACAGAAATTTAGATATGTTTTAGTTTTATCCAATTCGCTTAGTGTTTTACTTACTTGTCTTAACACCTGCAGTGTGTGTATTTGAGATCGCGATCTAATAAACACAGAAGCGGTAATAAAGGCACATAGACAGAGTTCAAACTCGGTTTGTGTATTTGGATCCGAATTATTAAGACTAATTTGATAAGAATGTTTGAACTTTAATAGGTATTGTGGGCCCTGCGTTCGCGACTTGCCTCTATGGAAATATGGCACAAACTTTTACAAAGACTTTTCATATCTATTCGCGTAAGTTTACTTTGATAATTATGTTTCAGGTTGAAGAAATATGGTATAAAAATATTGTGAGGTGTTCGTTCGCGCCTGCCTCCATAGAATGTGAATATGTCACAAAGTTTAACAAGGTTTTTTTAAAGCGGTGAGGGCCCACAA
This sequence comes from Euprymna scolopes, assembly GCF_053919585.1. Lineage (NCBI taxonomy): Eukaryota > Metazoa > Mollusca > Cephalopoda > Sepiida > Sepiolidae > Euprymna > Euprymna scolopes. The sequence goes on along the minus strand of NC_136486.1, from coordinate 61,216,252 downwards.
TAACTTTAATCTTAATTCACATTAGCTTTTATTTATGTTTTTTTAGTTCAATGATATTGTGTCGAATAAATTCACCTCGTAAATTCACGTTCTTATTAAAGTGAAAGCCCCCCAAAAATGTCGGAACATTAGACAATTCTCGACACAAATTTTACATAACTATGTTTTTCCTCCTCCATTTGCACGTGTCACTCTTTCGAAAATAAATAAATAGATAAATAATGAAAAAATTAGAACGTTACTTGTTATCTTGTAAAAAGAAGGAAAAATCCTGCTCACGTGATTACGTGTCTTTTTAAAAACATTTGCATCACCTTTTCATTTTTATTTATATATATGTTTCAACTTTTTTGTCAGTGTATTAGAAGGAATTCAATAATTACAACCCTTTCTGCGTTTTATTTATATTATAATAGTACAACCCTGAATCCGACGGCGCAATACTACACCGTTCAATACTGTAAAACTGAAACGAAGCTGTTCTGCTTAAAAAGGTCGCCATACATTTCTTATTCATATTTATATAGATTCTTTGCTTTAAAAAACTAAAGTTAATACGTGTTTACTTTTTAAATATCCCATTTTTCCTTTTTCGGATTATTTTACTAAAGTAAGTAAAGCTTTATTATTTTTCAAAACTGTTTTTGTTTCTTTGTTTTTCTATATTTCGTCGATATTATTAAGTAAGAGTATTTAGCAGAAAAGCCAACTAACGACTACGCGAAAAAATAAATATACAACAAATTAATGTTATCATAGTCAATAAAATTTCTGATCATGTGTTTTTGTTTGGAAATAGTTTTTAATGCTCTTTACTTGAAATAATTTAAGCGAACTGAAATTAAAACGAAATTTGAGGCGATAACTACTTAAATGAATGTTTATATACACTACACATGCCATAATCGAATATTCTTTAAGCACAACATAACGGAAAAAATTATAATATGTTTATAAATATTCCTTACCTTTACAGAACTCTCTTAAATTGTAAACACAGAATGCTCAGGTGCCCCTGCTTCAAATTGAAAACGGGGCTCTCTATTTCAAAGTCGCTGCCATTTTGATTTTTTAAACCGGTCCGTTAATTAACAAAAAATAATTTTTACAAGCTACTTTAAAATACAAACCAATGAAATGTTCTACCATAAAAGTAACTATTATTGAATATAGTAACATTTATTTCTTGTATATTTATATTATTATATGTATAACATTTTCCCTTTGTAAGGAAACATCACTTTGTTGTTCACGCTTATCTACGAATGGAAGCAAAGTTGACATAAAAATATATATTTTCCCGAAAATGATGTTTACTTTCATCATATTTTGCTTAGGGAAAAGTTTTTGAATATCAAAACCTATCTCTTTACAACCGCCTCCTTGTCATAAACTATCATACTTTCATCAATCACAGCCCATTTTCTGTAGGCTGTTTCAGAACCCAGTCAACGACAGGTACTTCTCCTAGTATATATATATATATCTATATATATATATATATATATATATATATATATATAGCACGTTCGATACATGGTGAGCTGTGTATATAGTGGAGTTTCTTCGTGTCATTAAGAGTGCATAAATCCTCGAAGATATGTGTGTTGTATGGCTTAAAAGAAATGTACAATACATATACCACAAATTGGGGCGGAACACGGTTCTGGATGGTTATGTATCTCGCCAATTAAGAAAGCATTACTTTGTTGATTCGGATCTTTGTAGGTGAATCAGCCAAAAGCTTGAATGAACATTTCTTCCAAAGAAACTACCAGGAGGCCTCGGTTAAATTTAAAACAACTTTTATTTCACTATGTTTCCAATGTTGGAAGATTGCACACTTGTCTTAGCCTCTGCTTCACGCCAATACAGGACAATTACGGCTCTGTCCACAACACTCTTATCGTCATTTTAGACCTCTCTCTACATCTGTCTCTCTTAAGTCTTTACTCTTTTGTAGATATGTAATTATCTCTTAGTCCGTACATCACTCTACCACACGAGGACCCCGCACGTAACCTTCGGTCGCGTTTTCTGACCAAATTTATTGTTTTTATCGCTCGGATTGAAAACCCACTCTGCCTAAATCCACCACACTATGCACTTCTTATTTTCCTATGTTAACAAGCATATTTTAGTAAATATTCTTTTTTTTCAATAACAGTCTCTCTCTCTCTCTCTCTCTCTCTCTATATATATATATATATATATATATATATGTGTGTGTGTGTGTGTGTGGGTGTGTGTTTTGGTTTCGGTTTCGATTGAAGCAGATACACTGAAGTCATATGGATATATATTTGTTTTATTTTTGAAATCGCAACTTTATAATATATAAAGATCGTTGCAACATTTAACTATTAATAATAGATAGGAAATCTGCAAAAATCAAAATATCATATGTAAGCCTATTTTACGACCGGACTATGCCGAGCGTCCCTGCTAGCTTAGATAAATACTTTTGCAGTTTTAACAAGAGCTGCAATAATATCAGAGCGTGTCCATTTACGCTGAACATCTACAGAATGTCAACATCAATATATTACATATGAATGTTTCCCTTGTGGAATTTCCACAGGTCCCGCTAGTAAGTGATTTAGCTCGTAAATTGAGAGATTTTATTACATGATAGATTATATAATGTTAGCTTACATAACTGAGTTTATATGTAATTGTAGTTCAGTATGATTTTGCTTGTTTGGGATTAAATGTATAGGACATAATTAGTTTATGTTTTTTTTCGACTCTTTTTATGTAAGCATTTTGCGCATGTCAGCGTGGATTTGGTTTAAAACAATTGATAGTCTTTGGCAATCTTTCCGGCCGACCTTGGAGATGCAATTTGCCATAAATCAGTGTGTAGTCTATTAACGCTGACCTATTCAAGATGGCTGACTCATAATGGATGCACACATTGTTCTTGCGTGTAGACATTTTATTGTCCACTTTAAATAAGTGCAAATATAACATTGGTCAGTCTCAGCAGTATGGCATTTTGGGACACAGTGAGTATCAGAGTAATTACCGGAGTAATGAATGGCTAAATGATTAGTGAGGAGAAATGTAGAATCGGAAAATAGATACGCATGTGATGAATATTAACATACAGACATCAATCAGTACTGATAGCATGCATGAGAACTAGGATTTAGTTCGATCTTATCCTATGAGTTAACCCTCCAAATATTACCCCTTTCTTCTTCTGAAGAAGAGATTTATTGATGTTTTGCTGACCGTTCCTGTAGTGTAACGCCGACGTGTCTGATCATGGATATTCTATAATCTTTTACAATAATCCTCTCAGGTTAACTGGACTTTAACACACGCCAACTGAATTCCTGTTTAATAATTATAATTGTTGTCTTTTTTTTACTATTCTGCTATTAGCAGTCACTTATTAATGGGTTTGTTATTTGCCAAAACTGCATTTTAACATTAACTACTTTCGAATTATTTAAAGGGAGACTACCGACACATATATACGTGTATATGTTAATAAAAGCTGTATATGTTAATAAAAGCTGTAATGCAGGTAGCATTGCTTTTAATAAATGCGACTACCCTTGCGACTATTACAAATATATATATATATATATATATATATATATATATATATATATATATATATATACATGTATATATATATATGCCAATAGTAAACAGCAAAAGCGTTTCTTTCTCTGCTTCAATATAAGGTTTCATACCTAGGAATCCATGCATATATGCATTGACGCTCATCGGTTTCAGCTAGGCATTGTCTGAGGATAGCGGTCTCAATCCTATCAAAACAGGCTGGACAATAAGGTGGTCAAGACATTGTGATACAACTGTGAAATGCAATAATTACAAGGGGCATAGTTACAAAAATCAATGTGCCTATCCTGTCGCAGTTAATTCCTTGAAAAACATCAGAAGATGAGTTGACCGAAACGTTGTGAAACAACAGCAACTATAAAGATGAGGATAACAGTCTGGGAAAAGTATGAATGTTTTCAAGATGAATTGACAGAATTGTAATACATATCATGTTAATTTTCTTTGGAATGATCTATGTCAGGAAGTAAACCAGAATTGTACATTACTAATGATATGAAAATTAATTAGAAACACGTATATGCACTAATTATTCCTGAGTTACCCTTGTATATTATTAAGTTAAAATGCGATTACCGGCAAAAGATTACTAATTGAAACATGCTAATTTAAAATGATGTTACATGATTTAACACGGTCACGTCATGTTTTTCTACTTGTACTGCACTTCAAACAGCATTTACAACATCTATTCTAGTTACTTTGCCCATAATCGAATCTGTTAAAGCCTGACTAATCAACAAGTGTTATCTTACGCAAATCTCCTTAGACTCATGAGACCAGGTTTGATTAAAGCGAATAATTTATCGTCATAGCCCATGATTTTCTTTGTCAAACACAAAACTTGTCGGGAAGAGTTGTTTTGAAAGAATAACATATTGTTTTGTTTCGAATACAGTACTTTCATCTGACATGAACGTTCCCAATCATCTAACATATTTCTCTTTCATTTGGCCTGGATCCACAACTATAAAAGACAAGTCTCCTCACGTGTGGTTGTTAAATACTATGCGCCTTATCCCATATTTTGACAAGTGTTGGAAATTGAGTCGGGAGAAAGCATGACATACTTCATTCAATGATTCAATGTTCATCGATGGCTGTGAATAAGAAGATATTTTTAAACGTAGGCGCTTCAGGGACATCATGATTGATGACAGCGAGTGTTATGAACTTTGGCGCGAAAGAGTGGCCATTAGCAAATTTTCCAATTAGTAGATTGATGTCATCTGCTTAATCTTCGCAAGTGACATCAGAGAACACTTTGTAATTATTTTACGTGAAATTACGAATAATAAGTTTAATAATGCTACTATTAATATACATTTTTGTATCACAAGCTGAATCCTAACACATGTATATCATGTTGTCTTGTTTACTTTTGTTTTTCTATTGTTTTAATTATGTATATTTATTTGTCTTTATTTTTGTTGTCTTGCGAACTTTCTAAGATGAAATTTGTCACCCCCCTCCTGACGACTACTCGAACAGGCAAAACACTGCTCACTCATGCTATATTCAAGTAAACTAGCGATAAAAAACGGAACTATTATCTCCTATATTAGATGAAGTTAGGACTTTATGTAAGTAGTATACTTAATATCTACTATTACTATAAGCTTGCTTGCATTGAAATGTTGCTTCGTTGCTAGTTAATCAAACCATCGAATATAGTTAGTCTTATTTTCAATTATATTTGAAACTAAAATGCACAGTGACATTAGCAATGTCGCTAGGACTATTACTGAATAGATACAAAATGCTTTGAGCTTGACCAAACTGACTGCATTTAATTATTAATCCCGACGTGCCATATACTAATAGTGGCTCTCATTACTGTACAAGCACCCCTGCTGGATTGCTACATATACAAAATATGTACTCTGCCTCCAAGACGACTGTTTATATCTGTATTTCATGTTAAATTAAAAGAAAAACATTTTTTTCGTCTCTAACTAAACTTTACTTGGCACGCAAAATTCTAATAATTCTACTGAATTTTTTTTTTTTTTTTTTTTACAAAGGCATCACCACATTATCAAGGCCCAGAGGCCACTCAAGGATAAGGGTTAAAGAGTGTACAGTAGAAGTTGGTCAATATAGTAATCATTAGCAATGAAAATTTGGTAAATTTAATAACTTATATGGAACGGCTCATCAAGAACTTATTTACTTTAGACTTGAACAAAACCATATTGTAGTCAGCCGGAAAGCAGGAAAACGGAAGACAATTCCACAGGCGTGCAGTTCTAAGAAAGAAGCTTTGTTCATGGAATCTACGTTTAGGTTTAGGCACAGATAAAGAGTGGGGAAAATTATTGATAATGTTTTCAGCTAGACGAGTGTTTCTTGTGAAAGTTTGGCGAGGGGGGACCATAGATTGAAGCTCAGTTGAACACTTTCCATGAAAATAACGATACATCAGAGACAAACTCGCAACATCTCTTCTGTGAGATAGAGGTTGCAAGGAGGAGAAAAGGACATCTCCTACGAGGCTACGAAGTCTATTTTGAACTCTATCAAGGCAGGACAAGTTCTTTCTAGCAGCTCCTGCCCAGATGTGGCAACAGTATTCCATCCTTGGACGTACCTGGCTCTTATATAGATAGAGAATAGCATCAGCAGTGAGATATCTACTGGATCGATAGAAAGATCCCACCATTTTTCCAGCGGCCTTGGCAACAGATTTGATATACGTGTTCCATTTAAGATCAGGAGTAATGGTCAAGCCCAGAAGCTTGTCAAAACTTGAGGCCTCCTGAAGACGAGAGCCATTCATTTCAATTGATGACAAATGTGGATTAGAATGTTGATGATGTAAAGAGAGAAGCTTGGTTTTAGATGCATTAAAAGTAACCAGCCACTCCTTTCCCCATTGTACTACGTGCTCAAGATCAGAGGAGAGAGAATTGGAGAGAACTTGCTCGTTTACTGTCTTAGATGTGGTACCATAAATGGTAGTGTCGTCAGCATAAATGTCTACAAATGATGTAAGGATATGATTTGGAAGATCATTAATGTAGATCAGGAAAAGAGTTGGGCCCAGGATGGATCCCTGAGGGACACCGGCATTAATATTGTGAGCTTCTGATTTTTGCCCCTCAACTACTACTCTTATGAATCTATCAGAAAGAAATGATTTAATAATTGAGAAGACTTTTCCAGCTATACCATAGCTAGCGATCTTATGAAGTAAACCTTTATGCCATACCCTATCAAAGGCTTTAGATATGTCAAGAGCAATTGCCCTAGAAAGATTGCCACCGTCGAGAGATTTGCTAATCCTATGCGATATAACTGTAAGGACATCTGCTGTAGATCTAGCAGAACGGAAACCATATTGAGTGTCACTAAGAAGGTTATTTTTGTTGAGATGTTTGATTACTTCTGTATTTAATACAGATTCTAGCAACTTACTCATGACGCACAGGAGACTTATTGGCCTGTACTGAGAGGGGGATGAGCGATCACCTGAATTCTTAAATACAGGGCATACTGATGAGATTTTCCAGGGAGATGGGAAACTATTCTCCTTAAGACAACGTTTAAACAGTTTTGTAAGTATGGGCGCTAGTTCAGGTTGAAGTTTTTTGAGTACTATGATTGGAATACCATCAGGGCCAGAATTCTGTAAGTTTAATCCTCTCCTTAAACTAACAATTTGCTCTACTCCCCAAGCTGTCACTAACACTCATACATTACACACGAATGTTATGGGGGGTCCTTAGCTTTCAGTCCTTAACCTTCGCATGCTGACCGATTGGAAGTCATGGTCACTAAACATCTATACATTTCTACCCCTTAGGTATGCATTAGTTTATTTTTATCCTGGTAGATACTTACTAACTAGTATGTACTTAGATTTACAACTGCTTGTATTACATAGCAATAGCTGTCTCTTCCTTAGCTTTGCAATGTTAAATACAAAAACTGAACGATACTCTATAATGCAGAATACAACTTCCTGATTTTCTTTTAACGAAAGCTAGTGATACCTTCATTAGAAATGGAAACATACTTAATACCTACATATATTCGCATCTACTGGAAATCTGCCCTTATAACTATTTACTGTACTATACATACTGTATACGACATAGCATATAATTTACTCCCAATTATACCTGTAATTTAATGTACCTCATATAAAAAATGACGTAACTTGTATCAATTGAATATACAACTTAACCCTCCTGCTATCTAAAATATCCAGAGCGTGTACAATTTCTTTCTAGTAAATCGGAATATCATGCCATTTGTAACGCCTTATCTTATTCTTAAGCCAACATAAAAATAAAAGGATGATTTTTTACATATATAAAGCTAAAGAAAAGAACACTAAACCACGTTAATTCCTTCCAACAGACTTGTTTGCAAATTTAGCTGCTTCCACTGCATGAACTCTTACTCACCCCTCCTCCAGTAACAATGAAATGTCAATGTCTCGTAATCACTTTGAAGAGTATAATTTTTAAGTGGATATATAACCTTTTATAAACTAACCCAGTAACATTAACTACCAACGCGGGGTCGCAGAAATACCTGGGTTAGGGCCCGGGCGCGGGAAAACCCTATCAGTTCTGATGGGCCCGTAGATCTTTCCAGATCATCCGTCTAATAGAAGGAAAACTCTGAAGCTAAACGTAAGGGGAGGAAGGCCTCTCCAGTCTTGGATGACAACCTTCCTAGAGCTGGTGACTCAAACAAATTACCGGCTCGCAAACCTAAACTGCTTAAGGAGTAGATAGGCACTGTATATCGCCCGGCTTCCATACTCCTTTGCCTATTAGCCAGGCGTAGAGGTCGAATCACAGGGAGTCGACAGAAACACTCAATGGTCGATCTTGTTTCCTAACTAGAGCAATGAACGCCGTTTTCCCCACTTCCGACACATCCTATCCCTTAAATGTTTGAATGCTCTAATGTCAGTGCAAGTAGATTGTCATGACCATCGTCTGATGGGTTGAGCGTACCAAATAGATAGTTCCTGGTTGCTGTTTCCGACTGATAGTACTGGACTCTAACTCTTTGGTAGCGCTTAGAGCGGCTGCTCCATCAACAGTTGTATAATATAGGGTTGTTTATAGTGCCATGTCGCGCATGGAAAGGGACCCTGCACTCATTCCTGGTGGGCTATCCCAGGGCACAATCCTAGTAGAGGGAAGGACAACGGATGGTCTGCTTGTGTTGCATGTCTGGTATTCTGCATAACGACTTGTTCAGCACCACTTACCTAAACTGAAACTCTTAAAAAAATGAAGACAGTACAATACAATATTACGCTAAATCCAGGCCTAAACTCAAACAAAACTAACGTGCATTCTCCCTTGAGGCTTGCATTTATGAACATCCGTGGGCTTAGAACTAAGTTAAATGATGTTGAATAATTATCATTACAAACACGCCTGATATCTTGGCACTAAGTGAGAATAACCTATACTCCTCTATCCCCTCTAACTACTTTAACATGCCTGGATATCTCCCACTCTGCCGTAAGGACTTAGACGGACATATGCACGGACTTGGATTCTATATTCGAAACACCCTCCCCTTGACTAGAGGGGTTCTAGATATGACCTTAAACTATATTCAGTGGTAAGGCCCTAGCTTGCGAGCTTTGGGGAGTGTAGACCCACCCTTTAATTGCCATTGTTCCCAGGCCTACTCTGACCCGGAGTGGCTGTACCTGTAAGTGTCCCAACTATGAGCTAAATAGAAACTTACTTGAAAACAACAAATATATTCTATTAAAAAATGTTTTCCTCAAAATCACTGGATTTGGCATAAAATAACCTGAAAAGGGTTGATATGCCGTAAAACAAAACCAACCAAATCAAACTAAACTTGACTAGAGAAACTAAACTAGAATCGGACGATCAAGCCTTTATGTGCTTTAGACTTAACATGCAACATACCATTAGCTACTTTCATTTTCTCTGCCGCTCACCCTCGACCCAGGACTATACCCTAATAAACAGCACTTTCCCTCGACACTAGCGCACAAGTGCATGTATTTAGTGGCTTCAATGTCCACCACTTAACTGGCTTGGATTTTCTACTCACACAGATGCAGTTGGTATCACAACACATAACCTCTGTATATCTCATTCCCTATCACAGATTGTTACGTTTCCAACCCCAGAAGAGCAAGGACAACACGCATCACTTCTAGACCTGTTTCTGACCACAGTTCCCGACGACTGTGTAACTAATGCCTACAGCTCTCTTGGGAACGCTGATCGTGCGGTTGTAATAGTTGAAATAGCCCTAAACTTTAGAGTCCAAACCGAAGAGCCACTGCTCAAAACAAAGAGATATTATAAAAAAGGCTTACTGGGAAGCCATCGGGGATCTCATCAGGGACGCCCTATGGAAAAATATATTTCACTTCCTGCTGAACATTGCGCAAATGAGGCCACTGAATGGTTCAAAAAGGCAATTAAAGCACATGTTCCCACACGCAAATTTTATAGCAAACCCCAATCTCCCCAATGATTTACTTCTACTTGTGCAGGTGCAATAGCGCAAAGGCAGCATGCGTACCGAATATTTCACCGACATAAGTCCAGCTTAAACAGTCAAAAGTATATAGAAGCCAGAAGTAACTGTAAGAAAGAAATAGCGACAGCTAAGAGAGAATTTACTTAAACCACTAAACAACGCATCGATGCACGGCAATTAGGAACCCGTGACTTCTGGAAAATCTACAACAGTGTAGCAAATAATGGGCAATCAACAATTCCCCCGCTATTCCACAATCACGAGGTTGTATGCTCTGCAATTTGAGAAGGCTAACATGCTTGTCAGTCGGTTTGCCCCAACTCTACACTGGACCCTGCCAACCATACCCTCCCTGACTTTCCTTTACGGACAGACGCCGCACTAGACGATCTGAAAACTACCCATTCTCAGGTGCATGTTATCATAAGAAATCTTGACATTGCAAAAGCATGCGGACTTGGTCTCATCCCGGCTGTGCTATTAAACGAGTGCTCCACCGAAGTAGCTCCAATTCTCTCCAAACTTTACAACAAATGCCTTAATGAATCTAGCTTTCCTGCCTGCTGGAAAACTGCTTCTGTAGTACCAGTTTTCAAGCATTCTGGCGACAGAAATGCCCCAGTAAATTATCGCCCCATTAGCCTCCTCCCACTTTGAGACCATAATTAACCAAGCTCTAGTTCACCACCTTACAGATGCTACACTTCTGACTGACCAACAATATCTAACTGTTATCTCAGAACGTATATACCATTCACTGGACAAAGCGGGGGGCAGAGCGGTAGCTTTTTACAGGGTATGGCATAGAGCAATTCTCAGGAAAAGCAGATTATTTAATTCTCCCCATAAGAAACTGTCCTTCTTATTCTGGGGTTCGTATGTGTAAATTATCAGATGAGGCCGTGTACGCTTAGAATTTAATTCTAAACATATAGTAGGGCTTATAATATAATGTTATCACATTTTAATTGTCATTTACAAAATAGAGAAGTGTCACGCGAATAAAGTTCCCTTCCTTACGAATTAGTGTATTTGTCAAAAATGGCATCTTTAATAGTCGCTATTGATTTTTTCTAATTAAATGAAATGTACTCTTTACTATTTCATGAAAATATCCTTACACATTTTTTAGGTTTTGCCCTTTTAAGTGACTAGATTTTTTCCGACGATCTATTTGCAACTTTATTTATATTGACACATTATCATTTATAATATCTATTCATACTCATTATTTATTATATCTATTCATCACTATATTGTGGACCTTAAAACTATCGCGACGTCTTTCAGGGTATTTGGCGCTCAGCGTAGAATATTCCATACAGTATATAGCCAGATCCACAGCGGTCCACTAGATTCTTCTCGGATCGTTCAAATTCCAAATCTTTTCTTCTTCCAAGTCCATTTTGGTCTCTTTTTCTCTTTTTCCTAATTTATTGGGAACACTCTCTTTATACAACCGTCGGGTGAGTCCGAGATAGCCTAGCCGTCGCTTGCAGATTATTAACGATAAAATCTGTTGGTTAGTGCATTCTTATCCATCCAGGTTTGTAATCAGAATCCTAATTTTCTTTTAATATGCAACAATATCGGTTGTATTAAAATCCTATTTTATATAGAATCATTGATTACTCTCACGCCAGATTAATTGTAATACGAAACCACATTACATTTAATGAATTCAACACAAGTAAATACTTGCTATTTTGCTCGATCTTCAATTAAATAGTAAGAGTCTTCCCAGAAACAAGCGCTGTTACACACCACAGTTCATCAGCGTAGCACTCGAGTGCACCCCCACCAATTTTTACATATATTTTTCTTTCTCACGAATAAAATAACTTCGATTTTGGATGTTTCTTTGCCCTATCTGAAAATTTGATGTTATCATTTATAATTGTGTGCTAAGACCCGATCTCCCTTCGTTAAGATGCAACACGAAGAAGATCGTATTTTCCAAAATGTTACAAATGTAGTCCTAGATAGTTCGGCTCGAATATCTAAAAACAATCCAACGAGGCAATCTCAATCGCTTCCATGAAGACAGGGTTGATATGAAGCTGGATGTAGTAGTTTGACGATACGCTCTATCTTTTTCCCTAGCTGAAAAAGATCGTTCAACTTGGCTGTTGTTCTTTTAGTTTACTTAGCAGTAATAATAATAATAATAATAATAATAATAATAATAATAATAATAATAATAATAATAATAATAATAATAATAATAATATGTCGAGCTTTATTCGGATTGTAGTTTTCGTATAACACTACTTATTTACAGGAACAGAAAAATAAAAATAATTATGTACATTTTTTCACAGGAGAAATAAAATAAAAGAATAATAATGTCGATTATAATTTTCGTTTTCTTGTAGTTTTCAATAGTTTAAAAACGGAGCTTTTTTTCTATTTTACAACCGATTCCTTGTTTATGAATCGGTCAAAAAAGGATGCTTTTGCGCGCGTTGAGGTGTGGGACGGCGGACCATCTCCTCCAAACTCCAGAGTCTTGAAAAGTTTAGCTCAACCAAAAAAGTACTTTTCATTTCTCTGCAGCGACTATGTATGTAGATGTGGGGTAGCACGTTGACAGACCTGGTGTTCTTCTCTACCCAATCACTGCTCAGCCTGTCATAATCTGGTTCGCAATGATTGGATAATTAGCCACCTCATATACACGTCAATTAGGTAACTTTCCGCAGAACAAAGTTTCTTTATGCTGATTCTCATGGACCGGCTGACCTCGATAGTGGCTTATAAGGTCATTGTTTTAACTCAAAGATATTTAGATATTTTCAAATTATCACTTTCACAAAAGTGTTTTTTAATATTTTCGACTTTTTTTTCGTTATAAAAATTAAATGAATTTCACATCAGTGATCAACCGCTTTCTCTTTCTGGGATACTTGATGCTACCCCGGGGTTTGTCTAAATAATAAGGCTTTCATTCATCGCTTATTGGCTTTTTTGTGGAAATTTTCCACCATCAGTCTACGTTATCTCTCCTTAACCCCCCCTCTGGGATAATCTCTCACTATCGTTGTTGGTTAGCTTACAAGTCAGTTTATCTGTGTTTATTGCAGATGTTGTTTCTCTCAACTCTTTCTGACATCTTCTGTCACGGTTTTGCTCGTTAATTATGATGAATTAAGCATTATTAGAAAACCGTTGCCATCAGTGTCCCTTTGTATTCCGGATATCGAAGTAAAAATATCAAACATGTTGCTTTACTACGACCTATACATGCATCTGTTATATCATTATTCCTTATACGTTCAGTTCTTTCTTCTTCCATGCAACCTTTTCACGGTGTTGTTAGTCTCTATCTTTTCTTTAATTAAACTTATGTGTTCTTCAAAATTATGTGATCTCTTCGTTTTTGCTACAGCTCGTTTGGCAATTAGGTGTAGTTGTCTAAATCAGATTGCTATTTGAATAAGTCATTGTAATAATACTTCTAATTCAAAATGCTTTATTCTCAAAACTGCAAGCTTGTATAATTCCCTACCTTCTGAATGTTTCCACTTACTTATATATTTGGTGTTTTCAATATTAGATATCGCCTGTATTTACGATAATCATCGTGCGTTCTCATTAACACATGATATCAAATGGCTTGATGGAACGATTCACATGAAAAAGAAAAAGAAACATCCGAGTGCACTATACTGGATGATATTGTCTGGTTATCTATCGAAATGACTAAATAATAAAATATAAATATACATACAAAACTACTTAATATTGAGATAATCACGCTATGTCTTATTTTTTTTAAACATTCAATTTAAAAATTTGTATAAAATCAATCATATCTAAAGGTGGGTTTTCTTTTGTATTTCACAGATGAATACAACGCTTTCGGACCTGCTTACAGAAACGAATCTGGCAAACTCCAGCGGCAATGCAACAGACTGTGCGTCTGATGTCCTCATGCAGCAAATTCTGGAGAAATTCGTGCCGAAAAGCATTTTTGTCGACAGATATACAACACCGATTCTCTACGTTATCGGATTCCCGGGCAACATCCTATCATTTATCATTTGGATACAACGGCGGATGCGTCACTCCTCCGGGTATTATCTCGCCGCCATTGCACTTTCGGATCTTTTCTTTCTTGCGCTACAAATCGTATACGAACTACAAAACGCCTGGTTTATAAGCCTACTTGACTTCCCCGTGCTCTGCGAGGGATATCCCGTGTTATTTCTGACTTGTCAGTACCTGCCACCGCTTCTCGTGTTCGGCTTCACTGTCGAACGGTACATCTCAGTGTGCCACCCCTTTCATCGTGAGCGCTATTGCACGACGAGACGGGCTAAAATAGTTATTACATCGCTGGTCGTTCTCTCATTCAGCTTATCGGCGATCCAAGCCTACTTTTGGACTTACGATACTAAGTGCAAAACGTGTTCACCGCGTCGATGGACGATAGAGACGCCTTTCTGGACCGCGTGGACATGGATTGTAGAGCTACTCATTTTTTTGCTGGTACCTGTTCTGGTACTCATTTTTAACATCCTCGTCATCTTAGAAGTGAACCATCTGTCGAAGGTGGAAAAGACTCAACTACACGGGAACGAACATCGGACCTCGGCCACTACCATTATGCTCCTCAGCGTATCCTTCTACCTTATTTTCACCGTGTTGCCGGTTACTGTGACCGTGTCCTTATTCACCAAGTTCCCGCAGGGAGACACGACTCTCTCCGAGGCGGAAATGCGCTCCAACCCCGTCTGGCAGCGTTATTTCAGCTACGTGTTCGCAAAGACTATTATCAGCGAGATAGGACTCACTCATTTTGTGTGCAATTTTTATATCTACCTAATTACTGGCAAACAATTCCGAAAAGAATTGGAGAAATTGGTAATGAGTGTGTTATGCTCAAAGCTCAGTGCTCATCGACCGAGTGAGTACACTACGCTTTTTACCAGTATGCGAGACAGTAGCGCGAAAGCGGCCAATGCAGGCAACAGTGTCAATGGGCACACAGTTATACCGGTGAACAAGGCGAACAATGCACGAAACGAAAGTGAAACTGTTGTGTAAGTGTATGTAACAACATTGATCATTATTATTTTTTTACTTAATTGATTTATAATTATCATTGTTTTATTGGTGTTTATATTAATATTGTAATTATTATTGTTATACTTAGTATTACAAATATTGTATTTCGTAATTACTATTGTTATTTTTATTTTTGCTATTATTGTTGTTATTATTATTGATATTATTTTTATTATGATTATAATTTTATTACTACTATAATTAGTTAATATATTTGCTATAATTACGTTTATTATTATTATTATTATTATTATTATTATTGCTATTATAATTGGCATTTATTCTTCTTATTATTGTTATTGGTGTTAATATTATTGTTCTTGATATTGCTATTATTGTTATTATTGTTATTGTTGTTAATATAATTATTATTGTTATTATTATTGCTATTATTATTATTGTTATTATTGATGTTATTGTTAATATTATTGGTATTGATATTATTACTGTGATGATTATTGTTATCATTATTCTCATTATTGTTATTATTTTTTATCATTTTATTACTTTTAGCGTTTATTATATTTATATAATATTTTTATTTGTATTAATTTTATTTAAAAATTAATATTATAAATTGTATTGCGATCATACATTATTGTTGTTTTTTGTTTATTGTTTACATATGATTAGTAATTTAATTTTCTGTGTTTTCCATTTTAAGTATTTATTTTTATTTGTTTTGTTCTTATTTTATTATTTTTATTAAAATATAAAATTTATTCTATTGTTCGATATTTTTTACTGCACTTCTTTGTGTGTTTTTATTTTTGTGACTACAATTATGTGTCTTACGGGTTAGGATTTTTGTATATTGTTGTGCCTGCACAAATAATTAACAAGAACACGGAAAGTAAAGGTATACAATAATATATTTGGAAGAAAAGTTATATACATATTTACATGTCTTCAGATATACTTCAGTTGGAGATATTCCGGCAGGTGGCGTGTTGCATGTCTTACTGGAGGCAGCATAGGCGTCTTGCCTATTTGGCGGTCGTTACCGAACTCCACCGGCATTGGTGATTGATACCTTTATATATCTCACTCACCCGCCTATGTTAATTAGTGGGCGTCTCCACAACACCCCCTCCCAATATTTGAAGTCGTGTAGATTTCAATATCTTTTCCTCTTGGGGTCCATTATAATTGGTTCTACAAACTTTCTTTTCCTTCCCGATCATCTCGGTTCGGGCATGGTTTGTGGTGGTTCGATACCAAACGCTTTGTATAGTATATCTTGGATCTTCCTTTTTATCAGGTTTGTCAATTGATTTTGATGTCTTTTGTGTATCCCTTTTGGAGATTTTATCATGTAGACCAAGTCGCCGATACGTTTATCTACCGTACCAAACTCCCAATATGAAATATTATTTTTCATGCATTTAAAATATATACGATCACCAGATTTAAACCTTGTACGTGATATGCGCGTAGTTTGATGGGCGATTGCTTGCTTTGGTATTAATTTATCAAATGGTGATTTTATTTTTCTAGCAAACATTAATTCTGCTGGCGATAATTTCGACGGCGTATTTCGGTTCTTAGTTATCCTGTATATTTGTAGGAATCGTTGTAATGCTTTATCCGTTGGTGCGCCTATTGATTTTCTAAGTGCACGTTTTATCGTGTCTACCATCCTTTCAGCTAATCCATTTGATCAAGAATGGAACGGTGGTGCAGTTATATGTTTTACCTGAAAAGTGCCACAAAAGTCCTTGAAATCACTTGATGTAAATTGCCTTCCGTTATCTGTGACTATAATGTCTGGCACACCAAACTGCCTTCCGTTATCTGTGACTATAATGTCTGGCACACCAAACCGTACAAATATATTGTGTTATTTGGCGTCAGGTTTTTTTTTTTTTTTACACAGTGATCACCACTTATCAAGGCCCGGAAGCCACTCAGTGATAAGGGTTATTGCAAGTACATTACGTTAGTGAGGAGATTTGCTGAAATGTTTACTTAAGGGGGCGGTTCATTAGGAATTTGTTAACATTGGACTTGAAGACATCCAAGTTGTAGTCCGGAGGGAAGCATGCAGCCGGAACAGAGTTCCACAGGCGTGCAGTTCTAAGAAAGAAGCTTTGTTCATGGAATCTGCGTTTTGATTTAGGCACAGATATAGAGTGGGGGAAATTTTTCACAGTGGATTCAGCTAGACGGGTGTTTTTCGTGAAAGATTGGCGAGGGGGGACCAGAGATTGGAGTTCAGACGAGCATCTGCCATGGAAATAACGATAAAATAAGGACAGGCTCGCAACGTCTCTTCTGTGGGAGAGAGGTTGCAGCGTAGAGAAAAGGGCATCCCCCACTAAGCCACGAATCTATTTTGTACTCTGTCAAGGCAGGATAGGCTGTTTTTAGCAGCTCTTGCCCAAATATGGCAACAGTATTCCATCCTTGGACGTACTTGGCTTTTATATAGATAGAGAATTGCATCCGTAGTGAGATATCTTCTGGAGCGGTAGAAGGATCCCACCATCTTTCCTGCGACCTTGGCAACAGACTTGATGTACGTGTTCCATTTCAGATCAGGAGTAAAGGTCAAACCCAGAAGCTTGTCAAAACACGGGGCCTTACCCAGACGAGAGCCATCCATCACAATTGATCCCAGATGGGGATCAGAGCGTTGATGATGTAAGAATAGCAGTTTGGTTTTGGATGCATTAAAGGTTACCAGCTACATCTTCCCCCACTGAACCACGCGCTCGAAATCAGAGGAAAGAGAATCAGAGAGAACTTTGTCATTTACAGCCTTTGATGTGTTGCCGTAGATGGTCGTGTCATCAGCATAGATGTCAACGAATGATTTAAGTATGTGTTTAGGGAGGTCATTTTGTCCATCTACCACTACTCTTATGTTCTTGAAACGCTTTACTTCAGGCCATCTGGAAAAAAAATTTCTACTACGATTAGGTACTATTGTCCTTCGTTCGGTCCAGCAAAGTCTATATGAATACGTGACCATGGATGGTCCGTTTTTTCCAATGTTTATGGACTATCGTTGGTGCCTGTGCGGCTAACGCACAACCTTTACACTTGTTTACTGTAAGTGCAATATCCACATCCACGTTACGCCAGTAAACGTAACTCCGCATAGGTGTCTTCATCCTATTTATACTCGGGTGTCCTGTATAAACATCACGTAAGATCTTTTTCTGCAAGGTTTTAAGGATAACAACGCTTTCACTATATAACAAAATATACGGAAAATAAACTTTGCGTTTTTTCGTCATTTTCCCTTATTTTTTCTTTAAGTCTGTGATGACATCGTCAGTTTCAACCTCCCTTTTTATATCGGTTAACGTGACTGTTAATTCTTTTATTATATTCGCCACCATGCTTTTCCTCATAATTGGAACGTATAGCTTCAATTACTGACTCGTCAAGGGTTTTCTCCATTTTCGGTATAAGCCTTGACAGGCCATTCGCATGACATATTTTTTTTTCGAATCCAGATATTTTATTTGAAAATCATAATTTTGCAAGATCGTGCCCCAACGGAGTAGGCGATTTGCCGTATATACTGGCAAGCCCTTTTGTTAGACGATGATTGTCACTAGGGGCTTGTGATCTTTTTTCCAGTATAAAGTGTCTCCCGTACAGGTAAGGGTGGAATTTCGTCACCGCGAAAATGACGTGTAACCCCTCTTTTTTCTATTTGGGAGTAAGTCTTTTCTGTCGAAAGTAGTGCCCTTGAAGCGTGAGATATAGGTTTCTTCGATCCATCTGATACATGCTCATATACAATACGATCCATCTTCAGTACATGCCCCTATACAATACGAGCTCGCGTCGCTCGAAACACTTATTTCTAATTTTGGGTTGTAATAGATAAAATATAAATCGGATGTCAGCGTCTTTTTAATTTTCTCAAATGCGTCTTGACATTCTTTTGTCCATATCCATGGTGTGTCTTTCTTTAATAGCTCGTTAAGTGGAGCTCTTAGGTCGTGCATTTCTTCGATAAATATTTGGTAGTAGTTTGCGAGACCTAGAAAGGTCTGTAGAGTCGTCACGTTAAGTGGTGCCGGCATGTTTTTAATTGCCGTCGATTTTTCCGAGGCTGGGCGCCGACCGTCTTTATTTATTATTTGCCCTAAATATTTATTTCCTCTAAATAAAATTTGCATTTGTTTTCTTTCACCTTGAATCCGTATTTGTTTATTCTTGTGAATACTTCTTTTAGATGATCTTGTTGTTCACTTATGGATGCGCTCCTGATGATTATGTCATCCAGGTATACACAAGCACACTCTATTCCGTTCAGCATTTTATCCATTGCTTGTTCGAAAATCGCCGGCGCGACTTTGATCCTGAAGGATAGACGGTTGTATTTGAACAACCCTTTGTGCGGTAATGCATAATATCTTTTAGCATTCTTCTTCCATCGGAATTTGTAAATAGGCTTCGGACAAATCTATTTTTGAAAAAAAATTGCCACCATTTAGTCTGGCAAATATCTCCTCAGGGTTTGGTAAAGGGTAGTGATGGTCTTTTAAATTAACGTTTAGGCGCGTATAAATGTCTGCACAGACTCGAATTTGTTCCGACTTTTTTTTACGTACACCCTAGGGGCTACCTTGATGCTAGTTTCGATTTTCGTTAAGATGCCTGTATTTTTGGTCTATCTAGCTCGCTATTTATTTTGTCTAAACCGGCGAAGGCTACGTTACGTTTTTCCTACAACACCGGTGATGCATCCTTTTTTAGCCCGAACGAAGCCTTAAATTTATTGCATCTTCCCAGTCCAGTAGTAAGTAGTTCTGGTAATTTCTTTTTTAGATCGTTTTTAATATTTTCTAATGTTGTGGTTCAACTGGTTATTTTTCTACAGAAGCGTTCATTGGTTTATCCCAAGGGTTGAATTTTTCAATCCAGCCAATTCCCAGTAGTTTCTCGCTTTCTTTAATTGCGAAGATTTTCAATTTCTTCGTCGTGCAATTTAAATTAATGGATGACCTCTCCGTCGCTCCGTCGAATGTTATTTCGTCTCCTGTCACTGTTCGTGCACTTTTACTTAACTTTTGAAGAGTCGGTTTACCCAGCTTTTTCTAAGTGTTGGCTTTTATTAACGAGAAATCCGACCCAGAGTCAAACTGAAATTTCACTTGTTTGTCGAACATATTTACTGATACATATTTTCGTAAATTATTTTCCCTTTGAGGTTTGTTCTCATTTGGTGTACTCTATTTTTTGTTCTGCAACAAACACTCTTATGCCCAACTTTATCGCAATTGTAACACCTGATATTTTTGTAAGGACAATCCTTTTCCAAATATTTTTCATCACATCTTCTGCAATTATTACTTGATACTGTCGTTTTATAATTCCTTTGATTATTATCGTAATTTCATTTTCTGTAGTTATTATATTGACTATTATCGTAATTTCGTCTTCTGTAGATGTTACTATTTGAGTATTTATAATTTGGGTATTTTTTTGGATTTTGACTAGTCTCAATATTTCTTTGTCCTGAGTACCTGAATCTTTTTTTAATCTTCCTAATGTACGCCACCACTGCTTCTTCTATATCCCTGAAATCTGTTTTTAGTTATACTGCCCTTTTGCAATCTTCTGATAATGTCTGCAATATCAGGCCTTGTTCTGTCTCTAATTTTGAGTGAACGCGTGTTCGGATCTTTGATTTTTTTTGTGGATACTAGACCCTGTGCAAAGATTAAGCATTTGAAATCGTCCACCGTGAATTCCGATAATTTGAAGTTGTCGCAGTTTTTGTTTACTACTGACGCGTATGTCAGGTAGTCCTGCTCATCAATTTTCTTAAGATTCATACATGCCCATCTCTTGTGGAAAAGATACATGGTCGGTCTTAATAACTCATTAAGAAGCTTTACGGTCTCAGCGAAATCAAACTGATTCGTTCTCCTTGGCAATATGAAATTAACAAATTTGCAATGTTTACTAATACCAAGATTTCGAAGTAATAAACTTACTTTCTTTCCATTTTTTCGGTTCCGATTTTAGCTAATGGAACACAAGTCATCTATTTTTTAAATAAATAATTCTACTCAGAATTCTTCATAATTATTTTTTCGGTTTCGATTATAGCTGATGGCACTTAAATCATCTACTTTTTTAAATAAATAATTTTACCAAGAATGTCTCAAATGTTTTTTGTCCAATTATTTTCTGTAGGTTTTAAAGTATCGGGTTTCCTCATAATTTATATGTTTGGAACGATTAAAACATGGCGTCAAAACTGTTACATAGCGCATGTTTTAGTTGGTTAAGCCTGATAAGTATCCGTAATATGCTAAGTTTATTTACTTGATCAATAGAGTAAAAAAGGGAATGTGTCCATACCGCAATCAATTTGCGTTTAGAAAAGATAAACCCAGTTGTGAAGAGGAAAGCAAACCAAAAGCTTGTGTATAAAAAGTGTACATTTTTAGTACTAGAATATAGAAATATACAAATAATATAAGATGCCATTTGATTTGACAATACTGCACATTACATACGAGTATGAGAGGAACAAAATATTACTTATTTAGTTTTTACATCATATCATTAGAAATATAATTTTATTAACAATATACACATTAATTTCACTTTTCTTTGTTATCATTTTCCACCATATTTTCTTGTTTATACGCAGAGCATGGTCCTCTAATTTTAGTAAATTTTTAATCTACTAACAAAATGAGTCTAGTCCCCCTCTTTCAATATAGAAGAATCATTTTTAGTAACACATCTCACTTTCAGAATGAATATTCATCGATGGTCTCATGTCCCAAACTGTATTTATAATGCACACATACCAATACCATTTTCTTCCTTGCAACAGATGTGATCAACATTCATTGTTTAGTCTTCACTTTTATACATTTTCCCATAAATCGAATGTTTGTTGTAATCGTTGAGACTTTAAAATATGTCATTGCTGCTTGCTACTCAGAGACATATTTTCTATCATAACAGATATAAATACTCGCACAGTAGCATTTTCAATTAAACTCTCTAAATCGCTATTGTCTAACGCTAATATCTTGTATCCTCCCCGAGAGCTATCGTAAATTTTACAACGCTTGCTTCTTGAGACGAGGAAATTTTAGATGGTCTATTTCCTGATGTCTGAGACACAGTTCTGTTCCTTAACGTTCTGCAGGACTTTACCTCCTAACACTTGAGGAAGAAGTTAATTTATTACTGATGTATGATGCGTTCCTACCGGTAGATTACGATAAACGAGGCAAGGTACATTTCATATTAAAAGTGTACTTCTATGGCGCTGGCTTCACAAATTAAATTTTCCAACTTTTGTCTTGCAACTTCCCACCGTGAGAGGGATATAAAAAACTCCACTACACGTCTGCATCGTTCGACCCATCGTGACTTCATATTTTATTCAAATGTACTCATGTGGAAGATGTACGACAATTTCAAGGACGTATTCGTATTGTAACAATGTTTATCTTATTTTATTAATGTTATATAACCGCGATTGCAGTTAGTATTATTATTGATAAGATTATTATTATTACTGTAAATATAATTATTTGTAAAACGTATACAGTTATATTTAATTAGAACATCGTAGCCTGGTACACTAATCGGCGCCTATGCCAGGAAATGACAATAATCACGTTGAAAATGCAAAGACTACCACAGATGAAAGTCCCCGCCACTTTATATCAGTAATCAACAGCTGAGTACAAGCGATTTGGCCAAGAATGAAGGGAAAGTAGCCATAGCCAACTGCATTTCAGAACCGTTCATTGAAGTCTGACACTGGCCAGGGTCAAGATTTTCAATGTAACTTTTCACTTTCCAATTTCTCAAAATTTGATTATGGATCTAATGCTTTTTGATAAGAATCGTTATCATGAATATCTGACGATTTTTTGTGTAATACATTTACATCTATATATTACTACGATAGCGTGCGTGTTATTTTCTGTGTCGCGCTTACATCCGGGTTGATTAGTTGTTATGTACTTCCATTTCTTGTAATAAATAATGTTACTATGAATTCTTCATAAGTTGTAGTTTCGGTTCCGATTATAGCTAATGGAACTCAAGCCATTTAATTTTTTTATAAATAATTCTACTCAGAATTCTTCATAATTTTTGTTTCGGTTTCGATTATAGCTGATGGCACTTAAATCATCTACATTCCTCATATGTTTTGGTTTCACTTTCGATTATAGCTAATGACACTCCCATAATCTATTTTCAAAAAAAAATTATCAAGGAGTTTTCATACATTTTGCTTTCGGTTTTGATTTAAGCTGATACCACCTTAGTAATGTATTTTTATACAACATTTCATCACAAATTTTTCATAAGTTTTGGTTTCGATTATTGATTAAGGAACAAAAGTCATATGGATATATATATATATATATATATATATATATATATATACTTGTTTATTGTTATATAAACATGCTCACATCCCGCTGCTACAAACAGCCACTTGTTTCAATCAAACAACAGATATCATCAGGCAGCGACTTGACTATTCAAAAGTTCAATGAACTTTTGAATAGTCAAGTCGCTGCCTGATGATATCTGTTGTTTGATTGAAACAAGTGGCTGTTTGTAGCAGCGGGATGTAAGCATGTTTATATAACAATAAACAAGTATTATCAGCTCTTTTTATTGAGCACTATCTAACAACCTCGTTGAATTCATTAGTCCATTACTTTTGAATATTAAAAAAAACCCGAGTATATATATATATATACATATATATATATATATATATATATATATATATATATATATATATATATATATATATTTAAATCGCAACTTTATAATATATAAAAATCGATATAAAGTTAACTCTATAATAATATATACGACATCTGCAATAATGAAAATATAATATTTAAGCATTCTTTACGACAGAGCTACGCCGGGCGTCCCTGGTAGCTTAGATAACTACCTTTGCAGTTTTAACAAAAGAATTACAATAATATCAAAACGTCTCAATTTACGCTGCACATTTACAGAATGCCAACATCAATATATTACATATGAATGAGTCGCCAGTGGAATTTCTACAGGTCGAACTAGGATTGCATCATTTCTTTTGTAGGGAGATGGATAAAAAATTCTGCTCCCGTTTTTATACTGGTGAAATTTACAAGAGAATGCATGTTTATACTTTAATTTCGTTTTCGTCATCATAGTTTTTACTAATATGTCTGTTTCAGTGATTAATACATATATTTCCCTGTACAATAAAAGTGTACATCTTTTATCTTCCCTTTCAATGATTTTAATTCATATATAATGACTATAGCTATGATAACAGAATATTCTTTTCATTGTTTTGACTCTCGAGTATATATCCGGCACAATTAGACACAGTTAATCGATTGAGAACAACATCGCTCTAGCAAAAAAACAATAATCACGTTAGAAACCTTCTCTGCCACCAATAGCAATGGCCAGTGACTCCCTATCTGAGAGTACATCTTTCAAACTGCTTGGCCTAACGTTCACATGTTGCATCCCTCTACCTGTTCTACAAGTATTTTATAAGTGAATGCTCTGTCGAACTGCACACACCGGTGCCCTCACGACGTAGACACCCTCGACAAACCCGATGGGCAGCTAAATCCCACCCCCAAGCAGTAGATATCCCTAAATGTATAAGATTTTTCTACTCCAGTAGTTTCTTCCCCAGAACCGCTACCATCTGGAATTTCATTCCAGGTCCCTGTTTCCCCAACTGCACTGACATGCAGAAGTTCAAGTGTAACATGAACCGACATCTTGCTGCCCAAATCCCTACATAGTGCCCCAATAGTTGATGCCCCTGATAGTAGCCCCCTACACCAAAGTGGCAATGCGCCTTGATTGGTGTAAAAATGTAATATTTTTTTAATGCAATGAGTACCACGAATGAAGTCCCAGCCACTTTATGTCAGTGAAGAACAGCTAACGACAAGCGATTTGGCCAAGAATGAGAGTCAAAATTATGAAAAGAATATTCACTTGTGATAACCCTTAAAATGACGTACATATTTATCGAGAACTGTTATCCCGATAATGATATAACATGGTCGGATTCAAATATTGAAAGTTGAAGCGTCGTTCAATATTGATGATTACAATTCAGTAAATATCTAAGACTATTATTTTAACGAAGGCGGATGCATAGAGTTTTAGAAGTGAATGTGCTCTAATATACAATAACAATGTATATCATGGTCATAGTTACGTCGGTTGGTAATTGTGTTCTTCCAAATACGTCATTATGTGTCGTACTTCTGACAGGTGCGAAAACCCGTCTTCCATATTGGGGTAGTGTTTTCTTCTAAAAATAATGCATTCTTTTGGCATGTCCTGTATCAAATAAAATACTAGCCAACAAAAAACAAATTGTCATGGGTCCTAAGATGTTTAAATTGCTGTTACGTAAGGCACTGATTCTAGAAATGCCGACACTATTTTTCTATCGGTTCCAGTTCTTCTGGTATGGTATACCCCCATTGCAGGAAGCCGATAACTAAAAAGCATATTTTTGTAACTTTAAGGCACATATTCATAAAATGAACCAAACGGATTCACAATTAAAACTTGAAGTTGTACAAATTGCTAAGCGTAGACATTATTATTCATAAATTGACGTCTTACTGATTTTCTAGACTAGGGGTGCTCCGGCATCATCGTGCGTGATAAAGAAACATTACTCTGCAAGCACAGTATCGAACATTCATGTCGAGGTTGTCTTGATGAAACAGCTCCCCTTGCTCGTCGCTCACCTCACCTAGACTTTTTGGAAATAGTGGTGCAAAAAATGTAACCTGATGCCTATATTTGCATCCAGTTTATGGAGAATCATGGATAATACTTAAACAAACACCTTGTATTTGGACGACTTTATGTTTCCCAATAAGAATTTAATTGCGTTCGTAAACGCCGGTTACGCACGCAATTCTTTAGAATTTATAAAATTAGAAAAATGTGTGTCATTCATTAAATTTCAAATATAGGATCTCTGAAAGATTTTGTCTCTTTATTTCTGTATAGGTAGGCCTGGAAATTTCATGCCGATATATTTGAGAAAGTTGCCATCTTTCTCAACAGTCTTCAAAAACTGGTAATGATACCAAGATCTATGTTAAGGGGGGGTAAACAAATTTAGAATACGCCACTTAAGGAGATACGTGAACATTGAGAGAGCCAGGGACCAGTTCACAGTGCACATGCCAATTTTATTTTATTCCGTGCTCTGTTCTTTCCCTGCAGTCTCAAAGACACCAGAAGCAAGAGAATTTTATTTAGACACCGTATAGCTCCAGAAGAAACCCAGCCATTTTCAAATCTATACATATGATCCATTACTGTTCTCTGTATGAAATCTTTTCCCGAACTATTTTGATTTCATCATATTTTCCTTGATGCTGGTTGAATGGCCTAGAAGAACCAATCGATACAAATTTTCATATTGAAGAAGAACATCTTTATATTTATTTTGGAGCTGTCTATAAAAGTCTCCAATCTTGAGAAATCAAGTCAAGTTGTTGCGATATTTACTATTTTATGCTGTTTTAACGTATTATCTCCCTTTAAGTTCAACACCAGTTAACCGGCAATGTGGTTGCAATATACTATTTCGTTTTCCTGATTGGAATATGACCAGAATCAAATATGACGTTCTCTCTAGAAGGTTGTGATAGTTCCAGGCTGAAGTAGATTTTCTTTCTTTGAGTCTGGAAACTAACGATCAGAAGATTCTTAAGAAAGGTTGAGATCTCTAGTCAGATTATTAAATTCTCTTTAACAAAAAAGCTGTGGCAGTGAAGGAGAAGGAGGAACATCGAAATCTGAAACAGTTGCTTCACCATTGTCAATAGAGGAAAGAAAGGCTTGGTGTTCTTCAGAAACAGGTGATTCCAATTCAGGCAAGCTTAAAATACTGGGACATGAATTTCATTGCAGTTTAGAATAAGACGAACTGCAGATTTGAGGAGTGAGTAAACCAATCGGTTCCTGTTCTTGTTGGGCCCCTTCGTTTTCCGCGCACAGAATTAGTCGTCATAGAAATGGTTTTCCAGATTACGCAAGACCCTTGGAATACCAAAGCGGAGTGACTTTCTCTACCGTTGTCCATAGTCGAAGATAGTCCACACATTGCTTGCCTACAAAATGAGGTGTCCATGCCTTTTCTTCCTCACCCCGCATGACTTTGAAGTAAGCAAAACAAGAACACTTCAGAAATTTACTGATCCGTTTCCTCTTAGATTGCAACGTATATTGCTCGCAAATAGAGTAGAAAACATTTCGATTATTTAAACCTCGTCGCCTAGGAGATGATGTAGCCATGTATAATTTTTGCTCCAAGAATCTGCAATGAAAAGAAGAATAAGTCAGCTTAATTCTCTTATTATCTGACGTATAAATGAATTCTTACGATTAGAAGAATAAACCTTACTTGGACTCAGTAATCAACGAAAAAACATGCGGTAAGCGTTTTTACTACTCAGTGTCCACTTCTTACCAACTGTACATTTATGCATAGAAAATATGACTTTAACATTGTAATCAATTGACATACATTACAATAACGATAGAACTAGACTTTATATAGAAACGCGTACCTTCGATTCACAGTCAGATAAACTATTCTAAATATACGACTCTGAAGACTAATACATAATCCACAGGCATATTTATTTTAAGAATGATGAAGTAAAGACAATAGCAACAAAAGAAGATTGGAAATGAAGGAGTTGAAGTAATCGAAAGACTGAGTAAGTTCAAATGAAATGAAACATAGAATTTCATATTGCAATACAAAGCAAACAAACACCTTGTCCCGAAAAGACATGAGTAAAACATACCATTGATCCTGAGGATGAGAGCGGATGAAGAAGAAAGGTCTGTTCTGGGTCATCAGTTTGCCAAAAGGAAGTAAAGACAAAGCGGACAAGGGACTTATGAAGAACATAAGTTTTTATTTATGAGTAACATAAAGGGTGATAATAATTCCAAAGGCTATTAAGAAAAACAAATATCTAAACAACTTTGCTTGATAGGAAAATATTAATATTATTTTCGCAATCAGACTCCCCAAATAAGTCTAGATGAGCTTAGAAACCTTGGGCAGGAAACATGTGTTTGTCAGTAAAATCAATCAAATCTAATGGAAATTATACAAATTAAACCAAGACAAGGAAAAAGACGGTTACAAAGTTAGTGCATAATTCTAAGTGTTTATATCGCTACTGACTTAATAAACCGTTTAATGAGAAGATACTGTTGTACATATTTTGCTGCATTTCGTGTAAATCATGTTTTGTCGATGAGTGGTGAAAATTATTGAGATATATATTTTCATTCTGTTTAATTCTGTTTGATGTTTTACACTAGAAGCGCTTAAGCACACATCTTTTGCTATTCAATCCGAGTCCATTTACCAAAGGTTAGATTGCTTGGTCGTTACAGGCGGATGATAGCTTAGGGTAGACTGTCCACGGGTAAACGACCCTAAGCGAAATATCATCCCAGGTATTCTGCTAGCAGATTAAAATAAACTTGTAATAATACTGCGAGTTGTACCAAGCAGTTTCAATAAAAAATGATTCTTAAAATGGTATCATAACTTGAAAGATTACAATAAAAGTGATATTTAAAAAAAGACGAATTCAACTTGTCTAAACAAATTTCAGTACGAATCTGAATTTTATTGATTTGCAAACAAGATTTAATATTACTGAAAATAAAATAATCTTTTTACATAATTGTTTGAATTAGGGTTAAGCAAAAATAATGTGTGTTTTATCAGATATATATATAGAGAGAGAGAGCTATATACATCACAAAACGACATTACACCAAATAGATTACAATACCTATTGTAAAACGTTCAGAATAATTAAAGGAATCTAAATCGACAAGAAAAATTCAAAAGTCTATATTGCTTGCATGTATGCTCGTTATGCCTTTAAATGTGTTCCAAAATTATAAATCTGATGTATATATATATATATATATATATATATATATATATATATAATATATATATATACAACAGATTTATTATATATGTACATATATACATAAATATATATATATATATATATATATATATATATATATATATATATATAATCATCCACATACAGTATGCTTAACTATATATATATATATATATATATATATATATATATTTATATATATATATATTCAGTTTACAGATAAATAAAACAAATTAATGTCTCGATAATTACCTCAAACACAGCAGTACAAGAGACAATATAATTACAGTAATCGCTTATATTAACTGATATGAATAAGCCCATGTATCTGTTCAACTAACAGTTAGTTTGGCCATGTAGACATATATTTTAAAATAAAACAAAAATAATAAATAAAGAGTCTTAAAACTAGAAAAATGAACGGAAAAAATCTATTTATATAATTTTAAATATTTTATTTTATTGACATTTCCATCCGTCTCTCCTTTTTTTTTCTTTCCTTCGATAAAGTTTACACGCACTCCCCGTAAAGTCTCTGCTCTAATATAATATTCATTTATTTTTTACACAGATCAGCGATTAACTCATGCTTGTTGACGAAAAGGGCTTTTGCCAGCCATTTTTTTAAAGCAATTTACAATCTCTGTACCGTTATACAGCTATATATATATATATATATATATATATATATATATATATATATATATATATATATATATATATATATATATTATAATTGTTTATTTTTGGAATATAGTTTATTTCAATGCATATAGTTTTCGTTTAAGGGGTTTAGACTGTTATGATAAAAACTGAATCACCGTTTAATTCATTCGATTTTTCTTTTTTTCAAAACATCGTAGAATCAACAATCACTGGTATTTTGATTTATTTTTATTCATCAGAGAGGCCGTAGCACTCTCTATATAGGGATGGCCCGTACACGCCTATATACGCCTACAAAACAAAACTATCCAAATCTCAACCAAAATAAATTATAAGTTTCAAAAAGCACATATTCTTACAGAGAAGCGTCTTACGAATCCAGCGAGTGTCAGAACGTCGGTTAAAATGTCAAAAGAGAGGAAAAAAGGGTACAAAAATGGCCAATTGTTCTTCTTTCTTCTTTTTTCTTCTTCTTTCTTCTTTCTTTTGAGACGATGTATCTCGGTGTACAAACGGTCTCTGACAACAGTTCAAGCATCAATCGACTGCTCTTTACACGGAGAAGTGCAGTGACCCATCGCTTTTTAGCTAACCCTATAATTAAATAAGATTACGTGTAATAACAAGTTTTAAACACTTTATACCCAATGTAGACAGACCACTTCGAACACGGAACTTCTCTCAAAAGGGACAGCTCCAAATAATACACCGGATGCTCACAGACGTTCCAGATTGCCAGTGGCCTATATTTCTTGGACGCTGAATATTTGAGGTGAACGTTAAGGTTTTTTTTCTTTAAACAGTAACCCACCAGCGTTAATGAAACCACGAAATCTTTATCTCAGTTGATCAAAATTGTTATAAGAGTAACCTATCAGCGAGTACGACGTCAAAAAACAATGTTATAAAAACAAATAATTCTTCAGATTTTGGACTGTAAAATATGTACAAAATGTCAATGCTGTGACCAGGATTCGAACCTAGGTTAGCACGGCCACAACGTGGGGGTCCTAACCTCTAGACGATCACGGCTAACACTGACGTCTGTTGGCAGAAAGACACATGACTACTGTCAAACTATTGAAAAATAAGGAGGAAACTTGAAATTCTCACGCATGCGCAAAAATACTCTATAGCGACCATTGTAAAATGCAGCTGAATCTCTTCGCTCGCAAAGAAAAGTAGATCAGACCGGTTCTTCTAAGAACTCACCAAACGCCAAAGGAAATAAGTTAAATTAACCGCAAAAGAAACTGCAAGAAAGTCATCTTCTAAGAACTCACTGGACGCTGACCAAAAAGAATCAAAATCCAAGCCCTAGCCACAAAAATAACTAGATATTGTGGCTACTATACACAATCTACTAATAAAAACAAGTAAGTTTTCTAAAATAAACTACAATAAATTAACCAAGTAGCCTCACACTGTCACTGATTATGACTTCATATAAAGATAACAACTACACTATTGGTGTATATACCGTTCCACACTTTAACTATTGGTGACGGGGCAGTATCTCAATTCTACGAGAGGTGTCTTGCTATAAGATAAGTGATATTATAGTAAGATACACATAAATGTTATATGTTTACATTTAATAAAAATTGCCAAAGTCAGCACGTAGTAAAAAAGCTCAGAGAAATATAGACTATGAAAAAAAACAAAGTCAAGGTATTATCTGAGCAAAAAGAATACTATCAGAAAAATGCTGAAATAATAAAAATTTAGTATCATGCAAATCCTGAGGCAAAGAAGGCTGCCTCACGTGCTGACTCAAAAGCACGGTATAACAGGGATCCCGAGGTGGAAAAAAAACTGTCTCACGTGCTCTTTATAACAAAGAACCAGAAAAAAAGAAGGCTGCCTCACGTGCTCTTTATAACAAAGCACCAGAAAAAAAGGCTGCCTCACGTGCTCTTTATAACAAAGAACCAGAAAAAAGAAGGCTGCCTCACGTGCTGACTCAAAAGCACGGTATAACAGGGATTCCGAGGAAAAAAGCTGCCTTACGTGCTCTTTATAACAAAGAACCAGAAAAAAAGTAGACTGCCTCACGTGCTGACTCAAAAGCACGGTATAACAGGGATCCCAAGGGGAAAAAAGCTGTCTCATGCACAAACTATTAAAAAAAGAACTAAAACCCAGCTGGAAGCGACCTGCTACTAGTGGAGGCGGCAATGAGCCGCCTCCTAAAAAAGACAATACTATCATGAATGTAAGTTTAAAAATAAGACTGTAAGTAAAAATACTAATTAACAAGAATAAAAAAGCATTGGAAATACGAAAGGATATAGGGATGGTATGCCAAAAAGTATACAAACAAGATAGCTATGAATGACTAGACACATGGAAATAGAATTGCATCCAAAGTATAGCCTATAGCTTTTTACAACCGTAATGATGGCACGGAATGAAGATTGGAGAAAAGCTATAGGGCTATACTTTGGATGCAATTCTATTTCCATGTACCTAGCAATTCATAGCTATCTTGTTTGTATACTTTTTGGCATACCATCCCTATATCCTTTTGCATTTCCGATGCTTTTTTTATTCTTGTATATATATGCATATATATATATATATATGCATATATATGCACACATATATGTATACGTATATATATAATTGCTACGAGTGTATAATACAATGCTCCTTGTATAAACATATGCAGTCTAGGCGTTTGATCACTGTAATTAAAGGTACTATTTTTACAGCAAATAAGCTTAAGTTATAAACGACAGCTGTTGCCTAGGTGGTCGAGTTTCAATCCAGCCTTAAGATAATTACTTTATACGACAAACCGAAGAGCTGTGATACAGCGAAACGGTCAATGTAAGTGTGTGTGTGTGTGTGTAAATTGTTATATCCTGGTGTAGTAAATTGTGACAGGGGTATGTTTTACTCAGTTAATTCCATATTTTACTGACACTTTACAAAAAACTAGAATTAACACCTGTATCTACATTAGTTTTCTATTAGAAATATATAAAATTCTTGTAAAAAATCATGAAAGCATAGGAAAACGCAAACGAACATGTTTATTTGAGGATAGAACACCATTTAAATATATAAGCTTATCGTAAAATTGCATTACATGTGAGGATAATTCTGGCTTAAAATGCCAGTTATCTAATATTCTCTTATCTTAAAAATTTAGTCCAACTAGCGATTTTGTAAAACCTAACCGGATATCGCGAAAAATTAGGCGGACAAATTCATTTTAATAAACAAAAAATCACTACGTTTATCTGCCATAAAATTCAGAATTTTTCGAAAATACTTGCATCAAATTTACATACGAAATAATTGTAAAACTTTTAATTCAAGGAGAATATTTTTCTTGTTGTTGTTTTTACTTTTACTGCTAGCTAATGCAAATTCTATTCTTAAATGCCGAGAACTGAAGGTGATCATAAAATAAACACATTCGTAATATTTTGAATTTCGCCTTAAGAGTAATGTATTTAAGTTACTATTTTAACTAAGTAATTTTCTGATTTTATTGAAACATAAGCAGAGCGAAACAAATCAATTGTTATAATTGTATGTTTTTAAGGTATGTGTTGTTGGATGGTTGGAGGCGATCATGGGTATACATCTGATGCCTTGCACACACGCAAATGCATTCCATGTGAGGAATGCGAACTTCTAACCATTGTCTATTGGAAGCATTATTTGACCCCTATATATGCGAGTGGATATAGGTCAAATATAATATTAAACAATAGACAATGGGAAATATTCAACATTTCGATGGAAAAATAATGTTTATATTCATCGTCACACAGAAAATCGAGGCATTCGGTTTGAAAGAGAAGAGAACAAATTCACATTTCCTCAAGGCTAACATCCACACCCACCTCAGTTTTCTTCAGAGATGTCAATACACCAGTAATGACTTAAAATCCAAAGCTTATTGTTTATGTGCAATAAAAATAATATATTATTTTAGAGATCAACTGTGTTATGGTTTACTTGCTGTCAGGGTGTCTATATCTAAAGCCACTGACAAAAGTAAATTAAACTTATATAGAGTGAAAAGCGCATTTAGAAATAACCTGCCGCGGCGAATGTATAACACCGAAAAGTATGAGATTCGACTATTGCTTATATATATACATATATATATATATATATATATATATATATATATATATATATATGTATATATATAAATAGATAGATATATAGATAGATAGATATAGATATAGATATATACTAGCAAAAGTACCCGGCGTTCACTAGGTCAAAAACAGCCTACATAAAATGGATTCTGATTTATAAAAGTATGGTAGGTTATGAAAAGGAAGGGTTGTAAAGAGATAGCTTCGAATTTGGGAGTATCAAAACCAAAGCAAAATATGATTAAAGTAAAAACAAAATAGATAAACCCCATAATTTATTATACCATGCCTGTTCACACTGAACCACTTATCACAATATTCTGTGGATCTATATTAAAAAACCTTGTTAAACTTTGTGACATATTTCCATTCTATGGAGGTCAGGCGCGAATGAACACCCCCTAATTTTATTATACCGTATTTCTTCAAACTGAAACATAATTATCAATGTATACTTACAGAGATAGATATGAAAAGTCTTTATTAAATTGGTGCCTATTTCCATTTTATGGAGGGCAGGCGCGAACGCAGACCTCACAATTGTATAATGGCATCCCTATTTAAGTTAAAACATACTTATCAAAGTATTATTTTGTACATCTATATCAAAAACACTTGTAAACGTTTTTTTTTTTTTAATTTTTAATTTTTTTTTCCATACTTTGTGGACCAGGCGCGTATTCAGACCCCCCCCCATTTTAATGAATCATCATTATGGCAGATCAAACATACGCATTCCTGTGTCTCGATACATCATCTATCATTATATGTGATGAGTTTTCTATAATAGCCAACTATAGAGGAGCCTATTCGTGACCAGGCACGCACACAGACGTTCACCTTTATATATATATATATATATATATACATATATATATACATATGTATATATATATGTGTGTGTGTGTGTGTGTGTGTGTATATATATATATATATATATATATATATCAATTACGAGCGGTAAGCTTTAAATCGCACATTATTACGTGAAAATGTGGATCTTCTCCAAACCCCCAACGGCTTTTTCCCACAAGTGATTGTGTTTTTCTAATGTTATAATAGTCCTTGCTTATCCAAATATGTTCGCCTATTCATATTAGACACTAGATCAAATGAAGCCTTATGATAGGTAATTTGGAACAAAAATACAGCGTTATAAAATGGTGTATATAAATTGTAGATAGATTTTATATTAAACTTCAATATGTTATTAGAAAACAAATGGAACCCCTCCCGGTTCTAGCACTCTTTCAGTATTGGATAAATTATAATCTACTAGAGGGGGTTGTCTTGCTTTACCCTGTCGTAAAATACGCTTTAATATATTTTCATTTGCCCAGATTTCGTATATATTAATGTAGTGTCGAGATTCCAAAAGTTAACAAAGTTTAAAGATGCCATCAGCTAAAATCGAAACCGAAAGTAAACTGTAGCATCCAAAGCTGATGACGTTACCACTATACCAACGTTACATGCATATGAACGAGTTAAAAATTAAAAATAAACTAAGATGAATACACAAAATGTGTAACAATTTTTCAATGTTGACGTGTTTGTGACGCCTTAAAAATAATTGACTCATAAAAGAACGGTTCATAGAAAAATCCACAAAATAATTTTCTTCGCGTCGCTGTTAGACTTTTAGTTCCGGGAGAGATACTATTTAAAATATAGATATACACAACCTTAAAAAATAGACAGACAGGCGGGCGGACAGATATATCTTTTTATATCTTAAACTAGCGAAAAAGGAGGTCTTTCCCGAGCGTAGAATACGCTTAAATATGATGTATTGGTTTGTCCAGATTTCGTATATCTATCTATCTATCTATCTATCTATATAATTATACATCTTAAATCGTCTTTCTTGCTTGCTTGCGTTGGTGTTATAACAGTCCCTCCCGTTCTGGTTTAAGAGTGCGATTTAGAATCCTCGGTTTCTAACAGCCACCTGATATACAGGCGATAGAGGAGTGATTTATTCATTGACAACAAATAATGATTACACCATTTTTAAAAGAAATAAATATTATAAAATGGTTAATTTATGTGATTTTGAAAAGCATTTTCTTTGTGCAATATATATTTGTGTGTGATAAAAAAAATATTTCTTCTCCTCGTCAGGTTTGAGAGTTCGGTTAAGAATTTCAGATTTTGCGCAACCGCTTGATACACGCAGCTGATATAAACGTGATTTATTAATTTACAAGAAGTAACTATAAGACAAAAAAAGGGTTTTATTTGGACTCGCGCTGAAATAATAAAGTTATTATTTAGAAACCTATTTTGGGGAAGGTAGGGTGTTTTTTCAACTTTTCTGCAGTTTCTCTTAAGCAATTTACTAAAAAGATATAGTAAAATTTGAATTTAACTTAAAACACTATTTAAAAATAGCGCGAATGATTAAGTTCAAACGCGCCTTTAAAAAGTCTGAAATGAATAAAACATTTTATGATATAGATGCAAACCAAACTTTTTTAAAAGTTACAGTCGAAATAACAAAAAAGAAAACAAAATAATAATAATGACGAGGGCTGAAGGAGCCAGCATCAATCGGGGCTCTTAATCGGTTGTAAAAATGGGTGATCGATTTACTAGAACCTTGTACATGAAACTGACTTCCCTTCTCAACTTTTAGTATTGATATGTTTCGTTTTTCTTTTTATAATCTGATTGCTTAGTGCACAATTATCCGGAGAGATATTCGATAAAAGAAGAAAAAGAAAAATGTAGAGGGCGCCGCCTGTTTAAGTGCACCTACGTATTAAAAAAAAAATGATTTACCTAAGTTGCGTGTGATAAAAACTAGAACTTGATTTTAAAGAAAACTACGTTTTTCTTGTCCCAAATTATTTATTTAGGATTATTTTATTTGTATTTTCAATTGCAGGTTGGAATTGTTTAAAAAAAAAAGAAAAAGCAAATATGTTTTCTAATGTATAAAAATACTTAATCAATTTACATGTTTAAAAAATATTTGGATTTTTATACGAGCTAACAAAGCGTAGTTTTCGTCCTAAAAAGAAATCAGAATCTACTGTTTTGGCTAATGTGTTTCAACGGTCTTTAAATATAATATAAAAAATAATTTTATCTTAATAATTAAAAATTGTAACATTTTAGCGGGGGGGGTACTTTCCTATATAAATTTAATTTCTTGGGAAGTAGCGAGATATGTAACCGTTAGAATTGTTTCAAGTTTGGTGGGTGTGGTGGTGTTGGAAGAAAGAGGGAAGAGGGGATGGGTCATAAGTTCCTAACATTTTTAAAATACATAGAAACACTTCAAATTGTTGATGTGGGGGGAATTTCATTTTTTTTTCAGGATTTGATTTTGAAAGGTCTCACCGTTAAATATTACTTCATCAGTTAATGATTATTTTCTGATATTTTAAGTCTGTTAACACACAAGCAATAAATAGGGTGGATCTGTTCAATGCACACCCTCTACTTGTATTTTTAATTTTTTTTCAACGGATCGAACCCCTGTAATATAAAGGGGTTTTCATTTAATCTAAGAGCAATGATGTTAAGACTTTTATCATCCAATGTATTCCGTATTGTTTTTCAATTATTCCCATATTTATTTTTGTGCGCGCATGCATTCTCTTTTTTGCGTACAAGAGCGAAATTATTTAATATGTTCACCGGTCGCCCTGTTTGTTTTAGCGCACGTGCATTCATTTTTACGCGTTTTTACACAATTTCCGTATACTCAAAGCACTTTTATACATTGATTTTGTATACTAACTATACCATAGCAAGCTACACAATATCCTGACCCAATGAGTCACGGCTATAAAAGTATTATTTTACAGTCGTGATTTCAAACGTAACGAAAAAGTATTCGGGTGATGTCAACATTAATCTAAACCGAAACTTTAGCATAAACCGACGAAAAATTTAAATCTAGTATATAAATAACCATATGCTTGTCTGTATTTCGGTATGTCTGTCTGTCTGTCTCAAGAGTTTAAACTCTATCTCTCCCGAAACTAAAAGTCGCTAGGGACCTCAAATTATTGACTTTTTTTTTGGGACGCTTTTTTAATCGGGCATTAGACGATTTGAATTGTATTAAAGTGGTCAAAAATAGGTCAAAAATTAAAAAAAATCGTTAAACATTTTTCACATTCATCTTAGTTTATTTTAAATTATTAATTTTTAATCGATTTATATGCGTGTTACATTGGTACAGTGGTAACATCACCAGCTTTGAGTCCTCCAATGTCGGTTACGATTCTAGGTGATTGCACCTAAATATTTTGTTTTTACATTTGAAATTACAACTGTAATAACATATACGAAATATGGACGAAGCTGCGCGCACCACCCTCAACGATCGTTAAAATTAAACTAAGATGAGGATACAAAATGTATAATATTTTTTTTCAATTTATGGCTCATTATTGAGCCCTTAAAACTAGTGCAAGCGGCTAAAGACCCCCCAAAATAGTACGTAAAATAAAAGAACCAAGGATGGAGTATTGCTGCCACACCTGGCCAGGAACTGCTAAAAATAGCCTATCCTGCCTTGGCAGAGTACAAATAGACTTCGCGGCTTAGTGGGGGATGCCCTTTTCTCTTCTCTGCAACCTCTCTCCCACGGAAGAAATGTTGCGAGTCTCTCTTTGTTTTATCGTTATTTCAATGGAAAGTGCTCGTCTGATCTCGGATCTCTATTACCTCCCCTCGCTATTATTTCACGAAAAACACTTGTCTATCTGAAACCACTCTCAATAATTTCCCCCACTCTTTATCTGTGCTTTAATTAAAACGTAGATTCCATGAACAAAGCTTCTTTCTTAGAAGTGCACACCAATGGAACTCTGTTCAAGTCCAACAGAAACAAATTCCTGATAACCTTCCCCTTTAAGTAGGACACTTTATCAAATCTTCATTATTAACGATTACTACGATTTTATCCCACTGATTACTTTACACGCAATAACCCTTATCTCCGAGTGGCTTCCTGGCCTCGATAAGTGGGGACTACCAGTTAAACAAAAAGACAATCATTTGAATCTGATAACGCTGCTTTGCGACTTTTAGTTTCGATTGAGATAGAGTTTGAAAATATGGAGACAAAACGACATACAGACATATAGCATTTTATATATTAGATTTCTCGAAGGTTTAGTTAGTAAACGAATTTATAATATATTTTTCTTACTAATTTAAACTATAAGAGTTGTTCCAAAACTAACGCTCTCAATATTTTCAGTAACTCAGAATGTTGAAGATTTGCGGAAACAGAAGTACTACCATTTTGACCTTTTGTGCTGCAGAATTTAGCTTTTCATATAGTCAGCACCATTGGCAATGCATTTTAGCCAGGGAATAAATGATGCATCTTTTCTTTTGGCGAACGCACATGACATGGTTTTGAATTCTTATTGTTTATAACGTCAATATCTGCAACAAAGAGATGGATCTTCTAGATCACAAACACATCATCGCAGTGATCATAACAATGCAGTCTTGCAATTCAATCCAATCCATTACTTGTAGAATGGCCCTCGTAAATCCCATAGCAAACGAAACTTCCTTACATTTCGAAACAGAAATCTAATATATAAAGGTATAATTGTCTGTTCGTTTCCATATTTCCCCACTCTGTCTCCTTTGAAATGAAAAGTTCCAGACCAGCGCTAGGGATCTAAAAGGATTGGATTTTCTATGGACTGGTTTTTTATGTGTCTTGCGCTTGTTAAAATAGTTTTTAAAGGGTCCAAAATTAATTAAAATTGACAAAACCGTTATACATTTTGTATATTCATCTTAGTTTATTTTTAATATTTATTTTCAACTAGAGGATTTTACGCCAGTTTAAAGCCGGGCGCCTCTCAGCTAGTCTAATATATAAAAGGTTGTATGTATGTCTGTCTGTCTCCATATTTTCAAATTCTATCTGCCTGAAACTGCGCTTAGGACATAAAACGATGGATTTTTTTATGGATCCTAATTTTATCAGTTTTTAGTCGGTTAAAATAGTTCTTAAGGCGTCAAAAATGGATTAAATTTGAAGAAAATCGCTAGAATTTTTAAAAAAATCATCCCATTAAATTTATAATTTTAATTTTTAGTCAGGTTATATGCGTACCACGTGCATACAGTGGTAACGTCGCCAGCTGTGTATGCTACAGGTGTCTTTAGGTTTAGATTCCATCTGATGTTTTCAAAATCCTGTCTTTACATTTTAAATCAAGCATCTATATGAATATATACGAAAGATGGGCAAATTTGTATCTCGTATTTTACGACCAGACAAAGCCGGGTGACATTCCCAGCTATTACCGCATTTTAAAATCTTTTAATTGCGAATCGTAGTATTTTTTTTTAATTATCACTTCAATAAAACTTCACACTCAAGGTGGCCCTTGTCTGCCTCTAACACTCGATTTCAATATTAAATGTTAAGATAGCTGTATATCACTCACATCTATCATCTATCTCCCAAATGTTGTCTTAGTAACACAGGGAATAGCACCCACTTTTATCTTCCTAATTGAAAGTATATTAGTGTTTATATTTATTGTTGTCTCTTTTTTATCATGCCGGATGCCTGGATTATAATTAATCTGGTGGACCCTAATATCCAGTTAAGTGAAGTTACTTTATATATCATCTTTTGGGGGAAATCACCATTCTTTGTTTACAACTGATTTCAGTTTCGAATACTATGTTGGTTGTTCGGTTGTTTTTGTTTTACGGCATATCAAACCTTTTCAGGTTATTTAATGCCGAATCCAAAGATTTTGAAGATTTCTTTTAATAGAATGTATTTGTTGTTTTCAAGTCGGTTTCTATTTGACCCATAGTTGGGACCCTAACAGGTACTACCACTCCGGGTCAGAGTAGACCTGGGAGAAGTGGCAATTAAAGGGTGGATCCACATTCCCCAACGCCCGTAAGCTGGAGCCTCACCACGGGATATAGTTTAAGGTCCTATCCAGGACCTTCGAATACTATGATTTGAAAAATGTTTAGACAAATTTAAAGATTCTCATGTCAACGGGTTTCCTGATAAATCCCTATAGATAAAAAGAAAAGCTTCGAGAATTGTGTCTAGAAGGCATTCAATTTTTTCCCATTAGCTATTGTACTTTTCTCCAGGTATGTCTATGTGTGCGTTAATATTAAGAGAGGAATATAGCTGTTCGAAGACGTGCGTATGAGAACAAATAGTG
The DNA here is from genome assembly GCF_053919585.1 of Euprymna scolopes. Classification (NCBI taxonomy): domain Eukaryota; kingdom Metazoa; phylum Mollusca; class Cephalopoda; order Sepiida; family Sepiolidae; genus Euprymna; species Euprymna scolopes. The sequence continues at coordinate 61,175,134 of NC_136486.1, read as the reverse complement.
TATATCCATAGACATATAATTTGAGAAATGTGGGGATGACAAGCCAGCGCTTCTAAAGGAGAGTGACTTTGGCCAAACAAAAATGTCCGTGCATTCCCATCGGCATTCCGTGATAGAGGCACCTACACCAACAACCAATAAATTTACCTCATTCGAAAGCCGTGTGGCAAGATCTGGGAGGGTGGACCTTCTACGTAGTACCCAGGCGGCGCACTGCAGTCCGACAGGTTATTGACGACGTAAATGGCCCACAACCTGTCGAGCTGATTGTAAGAATAGATTCTTGACTTATACTTTCTACTCAGGTGTCCTAGCAACGGAATCAGCAAGAGGGCCAAGCCTGCAACATTAAAAATAGAGGGTATTGTAATGTATAACTTGCTGTGAAAGCTAAAAATCAATATTTGTTATCGTTCATCCTCAATACTCCAATTTTTATGAGTTGATGTTTATTTTATTACTTTCTTTACCGTCTGTAAAATTAATATGTGATGTTAAAATCTGCAGTTCCTTCCTAAATCTGGTGGCAATTATTTATATTTTGATGTATATTCAAGATTAGATCTATTACACTAGCAAGCGTAGTCATCATATTCAATATCATATCGCATAAAAATCGACGGATAATAGTCTTCCGCTGATTGATGGCGAAACTATTCTAATCGGAAAAACGTTACACAGAGTCCATAAGTTTGTATGTGAGGAGATAGACAATAGGTGAATCAATGTGCGTATGTTGGCGAAGTGTGTAAAGAGGGCATGTAACGTAATATATACCGTTAAGCATTATACAGTTCAAAAGCTGACCCTTTCTCCGTTATTCGTTTGTTTCATAATATCATTGTGTAATGTAATAACGGTGGTACAAATCCACAGGCAACTAATTGACTGAGTTAGTTGATCGTACTATGTAACGTTGTCCGGAAAGCAACACACATTGTGACCAGTTTCAGTCGCAAAGGACACCAAGACAAAAATAGGAAATAATGCAAACTAGCCTGTTTTTCGTATCAACAACATGTATTTTCTCAGTGTTACACCCGTGACGTAACACACGTTATGTAGAATGTTCTCCCCACCTCTCCCGAGATCTTAACCGGTATCTGTTCCGTGCTCAACATCTCTCCTTTGGATAGTGTCTTTTTCTTTATCGATGACGTCATGTAACATACATTTACATACACATGCAGTTATATCCGCACACACACGCTCGCTATGTTACAACAATATTTATTGTGATTCGACATTAGATCACTAAAGCACTATCGATTACTAGAAAACAAATGCCAAATTAACTTTAAAATAAGAGTGTGATTCGTTTACCATATACGAATAAACCACTACAATTATGCAATGGACTAATCTGATTTTTAGTTCAATAATCTATTGTATTCACATATGATGGTATTAAAAATGTTATTGATTTGATCCTATGACCGACTGTGTTTGTGCAAAATAAGTTGGTTAATTTAGGTTTTTAAGGAAGAATATATTATTATTCAATAGTGGTCAACGGAACGTTGACAGAGAAGTATAACCTAAAAACATTTTTGTTGTAAACTCTGTCTCGCAAGTGGGTAATTTTATTGCTAAAGCTGGGATAGCATATACATGTTAGTTTTATGAATTAGTGTTTATACATCTAAAACTGTATTAAATGTTCGAAATATTTCTATCAACCTAGAACTAATGGCAACAGTGTTAAAACGTACTTATACTACTAAAAGTGACGTTGATGTTTTCGACGTAACATACTGACTCAACTTTAATAACAAACTACAATATTTTAAAAAATATAAAGATGCATGTGTATATATGTCCTATTGTCAAAATGCTTATAGCAAGTGACCTACACAAACGTTTCTTTCCATCTACTAGGAGAATCGACAAGTTCGCTGTTATTCTGACGAATTTATTCAATGAAATGAATCATTTGTAGTTAGCGTATATTTTATGCTTATACACAACCCTAGATAATTGAGCATATATATATATATATATATATATATATAGATAGATGGATATATATATATAGATATAGATAGATTGATTACGCAGATTTCTTATATATTTTTTGACTAGCGAATAAGGAAAAAAAACGAAAAATGTGACGTCTTTGCCGTTGCGTCCATCGCCGAACCGAACGGAAGTAGCGAATGTTTAAATTAAGATTAGTCAATCGAAAAGAAGGGATGACCTTCGAAAATATCGGTGAAAAAAAAGCGCCCTCTCTCTGTAGTTTTCACTTGAGGCCGAAAGAATTTATGATTTTAGCAAATTTATCGATATTTTACGTCCAAATTGTCGAAATTCAAAACAATACCAATACCGTGAAAAACCGTTGCCCCTGTCGAGAGTTTAAAGTAGACATACATACATACATACATTTAAACAGACAAATGAGATTTATATTATAGACTAGCTTTGTTTCGGCGTCATCAGAGCTGCTGAATCTAGCGAGAGGTTCCAATTTCTAAATTCTAGATTCAACTACTCCAATGAGACGTAGACGACGAAACACGTGTAAGTGGATGATCATATTTTAAGAACAATATACTTTATATATATATATATATATATATATATATATATATATATATATATATATATATATATATATATATATATATATACACCGCTCCTATTTGGGGGTGCCAAACTGGTAAACGGGAAAAATTATTCCCACCTCACATTTAGGACAAAATGCACTTTCGTATAAATGATTGAATTACTTCCAAAAGTCTCGCAAAAAAAAAACAAAAAACGCGCGCGCACCCCCCCACACAGATATATATATATATATATATATATAGTACCGGCAAAAAGAAAGTCCGCATTTGTAATTTTTTTCAAAAACTGCAAATGTAAGCTAAATTTAATGTAACTGTTTAAACAATCTATACCTCACTTGATTCGCCTTTTATTCCCCTATAATTTTTCCAGTTCATATTTGACTTTTAATTAAAATATTCTCGTGTTCACGTCAATTTAAAAAATAACTTCACATTGAGGAGGCAAAAAGAATTTTCGCAGCAGCAAATTCGCTTAAACGTACTTAAATTATCGTCCCTAAATCAGTGTAAAATATCCACCAACAGGCAAGACAGCATCTCTAATCATAATTGTTGTCGTTCCAGGTTATACAACGTAACATTTAGTCCATATGCCACGACTTTCTCTTAATGATCGTTAGGAGCTCATTAATCTCCACCTTTTTGGTTTATCCGATCGATAAATCGGCCGAAGATTGAAATTTCATAAGAAAACGGTGCGAAAGACTGTGCAAACCACCCAAAACGCCGGCGGTGTTCGTGATGCCCTTAAATTTTACTCCTAGCAGGGAAGAGAAGGTTATCAAAATCCGCAGCTTAAGACAGATTTGAAACGGATCTCCAAATCTAACAACAGTGTAACCTTGTTAAAATGTGCTCTCTTTCTACTGTCAAGAACAGATTAAAGGAATTTAATTTGCGAGGATATGTTGCAAGACGCAAATTAATGATTTCTATAAAGAACAGAAAGCGCCGTGTGGACCTCGTAAGATGCAAATAAGATCGTGGCTCTTCATATAGGTCAAAAGTGCCTTTTAGCGACAGAAAGCAAGTTCAAATGTTAAAATCCTCGGTGCACAATTTCAACGCTACAGGGTGGTGGAGGTTTAGTTTTGGGTGTGGGCATTATTAATACCAATGATCCAGGGCCTATAGTACGCTTGCAAGATCAAATTAATTGGACTAAGTACATTAATATGTTGACTGGGCATTTTCTACCCTACTTTGGTCGGAATTTGGTGATACTCCCCTCTTCATGAAGGATACTGCTCCCATTCACACAGCTAGCAATGTCAACAGGTTCCTGGAGGAGCATGATATTCATTGTTTGGATTGGTCTGCACAATCTTTAGACCTTAATACTATCAAAAATGTATGGTATTACATCAAGCATCAGCACCGCAATGATAAAATTTCAAATTTGGAAGAAATTTGGACAAAAATTAAAGAAAATTGGGATGCTCTTTCCAATGAGTATTGCTGCAGTCTAATTCAAGGAATTTCAAAAAGATTGCAGGCTGTCAAATTGAAGAAGAACTATGCTACTAAATATTAACTAGTTTATTGTGTTCCTATTCTATTTGTGTTGCATTAATGTCCTTAAGTTATATTTAAAAGACATTTTTTTCCATTGTGCAGACATTCTTGCGCCTCCTCAAATCGAATTCATTTTTAAAATTGACGTGAACCCGAGAATATTTCAATTAAAAGTAAAATATAAACAGGTCAAATAAGTGAAGAATAAAATGCCAATCAAATGAGGCATAGTTTGTTTAAACAGTTACATTAAATTTAGCTGACATTTGAAGTTTTTGAAAAAAAACACAAGAGCGGATTTTCTTTTTGCCGCCCATATACACACACCCATATATACACACACATACATACACACACACCCATATAGCTACATATATATATATATATATATATATATATATATATATATATATATATATATATATTACATACACTAGAGGAGTTTAAAGCATTGAAAGAAAGAGATATCAGGAAAAGTTGAAGAAATTGGGATACGAGCTCTGTTTACTTACGAAAATGAATACATCATATTTCTAGTTCAATCCCGTAAATAATTTAGGGAAGCATGCATCAGTATTTCTCGTAGACTTTTTTTTTATTTACTAAACAATATCTTTAAACGAAATAAGGAGCTCATAGAGAGAAGGTACAGTGCTTCTTGTAATTAATGTTTTAAAAAATTTCTTTGTTTATTAAATTGTTAGGTGTAAGTACAGAATTTTAATTAAATATATACTCCTCTCTATGTTAAGACTAAGTACGGTACCTTCTCTGTATATGAACTGAAATTATAAAAACAAGTCATTACAAGTTACATTGAACATGTGAAACGACAAATTCAAACTGTTAAAAAGAGTCAGCATTTATAGCAACTATAACTATATATATTTTTATAGATAGCATCTTATTTTCTCTAAAGGCGGCTATTTAATATATTCGGCATATATGTCATTTACAAATTCCTTCGTGCAGCGGTTTTCATCTGAAGAAAGTAGCCTGGGGGACATTAAGCAAAAAAAAAAAAAAAAAACATTCAAAGAACAGTGTCTCTCAAGACGTGCTAAAATGATAAGATCCTTTGAGAATTGTCACTTAGAATGTGATTTTTTTAAAAACTTATTAAACTATGTAGCACACCATTATTTGTTAGTCTTTATTAGTACTTATTGATTTATCTATATTTTGTGTAATCTGTATTCTATATTTAAAATACCACGGACACTATTTATAAACTCATATTTGCTGATTTTATTTGTTATTTGTTTTTCTGTTCAAAGAAATAAATTTTTGCTATATCAAAAAAAAAAAAAAAAAAAAAGAAACAGAATATCAGCTTTTGAAAAATATGTTTTAGGATAAAATATATTTCTCAGTTTCTGGAGTGCCCATGGTTCCGTCTGATTGAATGGTGGGCCCTCATATCATTGCATTCTAAATAATTACTTTTATTTTTACATTTACGAATACAGTTGTATATGTTATTATCAGGGAAACCCCACATTGTACAGGATTGAATACTGTTCACCGAATGTTGTAAAGGCCCATATTTTATAGTCGTCGAATCGGTGAAATAGGCTTATTATCAAATAAATCAGTTGATTTCCTGTACTAGTTGGTGGGCCATGTCCATGCATCCTTCATTTACAATGTTAGCCAATCCAGCGTGTGTGGAAATAAGACTTCTTAAATGCACTTGTGATGCTAAGCTTTGTAAAATGTACACTTGTGTCAAAATAGTCTGTTCCTTCTTTCATAAAATTATTTCGCTTTTCGATATTTCTATAGGAAACTTATCCAAGAACACTGCAAGGCACATAAAATACCGCTTGTGTTGAATTTCATCAAAATTGGTCCAGCAGTGTTCGAGTCTATAGGGACAGCACTCACACTTATATTTACACACAACAGACAAAGTTTCCTTTATATAATAGTAAAAATAAATGTTAATCATTTAGAGTAATAACAGACTTTCTGCACATAAAATGTAAATTAATTACGAGTGGATTTGATGACTTGTAAATTAAACTAACCCAGTAAGGCTAAGCAACATTTACACTGTTTGCAAGCAAGCAAATAAGTTGATACCTTTTGAAAAACATATAGTGGGTTGGGTTATTTTTCCCCCTAAATTTTATTTGCCAAAGTCGGGGCAGACGATCAGTTAGTATGAAATAAATGTATTTACCATGCACATTTAATTTTATCAAGTATTTTTTAAGTATAGACAGTTCATAATCTATGACACATGGATGCATAAAATAAGACGATGTCTACAATATACCTTTGCGTAACTTATTTATTTGCTTAGAGAATCGGTAAAGAAAATTGTGGATTAACTCACTTAAGGTCTATATTTTTAGAAAAACGCACACAATTGGAAATAACGTATGAGGAAATTGAATATGTGTCTAATGGGATTTGATTGATTTTTGCATTGGTCAATACGCCAATTCTTACTTCAAAAGAAAGGGAACGGCATGTGTCACTTGCAAACCTTTATTCTGAGATAACTCAGTTTGCTTTTGACTGCATTGTTTAGGAATAGCACTTTTGCTGGCAGAATGATAACATTTGCTCTCGTGTTCATATGGTTAAATATAGGTCCGCTTTTACGAAACTGTAGCGTATAACATTTAGATGCCATGAATAGCGCGTCTATCAAACAGAACAGAGAATAATCCGTCAGCTGCATCTGTTCATGGAGGTAAAGATTTTAGAGGAATGGATAAAAAAAAGCATTTGAGCTGAATTCGAACAAAATTATTACTTATGCATTTTTATACGAAGTTAAGAGTTTACGAATTTGAAGTGAATAACGACAGGAATAGAAGAGCTGGGTGCATCAAATTCCAACTGAGTCGGTTTGCAAAAAATATCCTAATGCAACAACTAATCAACACAAACTATAGATTCTTACGTTCAACGAAGAAATTACAACAGAAATTAAACGACTGAAAGAAACGAATTCTCAAGAGAATGCAACGCACAATAAGCCTGGCGTATTCTCATGAGAAGGAACACGGAATAATTTGTGTAGCTTACTTGTCATATAGGTTTTCATAACTTACTACTTAGTTCTACTTCTGCATTAAGCACTGTTGAAGTAAATGCTGAAACTCTACGCATAAAATTATATCTTCGTATATTAATTTATGTGACTAAATGAAGTAGTCTTACACACACACACACATACACAGACACACACAAACATATATATATATATATATAGAGAGAGAGAGAGAGAGAGATAGAGAGAGAGAGAGACTCAAATAATCGTAACCAATTGGAGCAGTATATGTTTTGGGTAGCTATGAAATAATGAGTATATTAATTATGGCAGAATTTAAAAATAAAGAATTATGTGAAGGCGTAAACCAAGTAAAAATGTACCAAAACTTCTGTTTTCATAATTTCTTTTTTTTTTAAAAAGCCATATTTTGTATAGTGTTAGTCATCTGAACCTTAAACTTTGTCTGATGTCACATCCGCCGAATTGCGTTGTAAGTAAAGAATTGCGCCTCTTAACGAAAACACTTATCAAAAATAAACAGTTATTACTTTTTTCCGGTGCTGTTGGATACGTCGTCACTGATCTGAGGGAGATAACTCTATTTTACTAAGATATTAGCGAACAGTGAACATCAACAATTTGGCCAAGTTCGCTCTACTCTATATTTGTATTTGTTTGTTTTTTTTGTAAAAAAAATATTTAAATTGTTTTTTTAACTGATATTTGGGCTTGACAATGAATCTTATTAGAAATAGGTGACATTAATTGCAGATTGAAATGTAATATTTATTAAATAAACAAGTTTGACGAAAGTTTTTAGAACGATTAAGAAATTAAAAAACAAACAGTAACTTTTCCGTATTTTTTTATTGAATTATTTAGTTTTTCTTGTATTTTCCTTTTGTTAGAATAGTTTAAACATTTTTCACTTAGTTATATTTAAAATCATTTTATTTGTTATTAAAAAAAACAAAATACAAGCTGATGGTGTTCCATGCAAACACTTTAATTTATCTCTTCCAAATACGTGTTTTTTTGTTATTAGTTTTTGTTATGTTAAATGTTATCCGTTCGTTCATCACCTGAAATTGTAGTATGAAAAAAATTATGATATTAAAGTTTAAAATGTTGAAAAAATGAAAGTGGAAGAAATTTATTTTTAATAAATGCATTGTCCTAAAAAAATGTTGCATTTCTCAGATCGTATTCGAATTATTTTACATTTAAATAAAAAAAGCAATTGTTTTTGCAAACGATTTCAATTTGCAATGGAAGTTTATAGATTTAAGTATACATATATATATCCATGTATATGCATATATATATATATATAAATACATATATATGCATATATATATATATATATATATATATATATAAGTACATAAGTTGAATAAATTATGTTGAAGAGCACTTTAGTGTGGTTAAAAAACATATTTATCATTCGGAAAAGAAACACGAATAGATATGAAAGTCCTTAATTCGCGGAGTTTCGAAGAAATATTTTCTTTCTCCTCAGAAATGGTTAGCTAGAAAAACACATAAAGACATTTTGCTTGTAAAGTATTTACAGAAACTAAGTATGAAAAGGATCATACTAGCGTAAAAGTGAGATAAAGAAGAATGAGAAAAATGGTTTTACGCGAAAGAGTGTTTCTATGTTGTTGAGTTAAAAATTGAGTGAATACAAAATAGGTGGTGAACGGAAAATAAACACGTTTTTCCTGCTCTGAATGCATTTTGTTGTATTTATAAATGGTCGATAGGCACACACGAAAAAGTCCAGTCTGTGAGTTTAACGAAAGAGCTATTTGAAAAATAAGTAGAAAGAATTAGCATGCGGATGACTGAGTGATTTCAAGGTTAAGACATGATACTGACCAAAGAATTAAAGCAGTTCAGCACTTGGGGTGGAGGAGTGTGTTTATCTGGTGGTCATGACAACTTATCGCTCTAAATGTAGTAATTAGGACAATGAAGGGGCGAAGTAGAATCGGTCAGTCGATATGCTTTGGAATCATGGGCAGAGTTTACAAAATCGAAGCAGAATTATTTGTTTTAAAAGTAGGGCCTGCAACCTTATTGTAGAAGATTGGAGAGTTTTATTGAGGGTTTTATTGGATTTTAAATGTTGAGGAAAAAATAAATATGGATTCGAGGATAGAAAAGGAGCAAAGTATACAAAGTTTAACGAATAAAAAGAAAAAAAGAAAAAGAATTACAAGATATATATATATATATATATATATATATATATATACTAGCATATTTTAAGAATGCGCTAATTATACCCACTGTTATTCTTTTTTTAAATACTACCATATAAATAAAACTATTTATTTGTTTAAAAGATAACTACGTGCATACATATTATTGATACCAACTCGAGCTTAGGGGTTCTCTAAACATGCCATCTATATAATATAGAAAATATACTTTGTCTGTGTGTCGGTTTATGTGCGAGTTAGTTCCCTTTTTACTCGAAAACATCTAAGCCAATTTTTTTAAAATGTTCACATATATAATTTCAGCATCAAAGCGTTATTAGATTAGTTTAGTATGTGGATAGTTGTGATAAATAATCTAAAACCCGATTGGATATTGGAATATTAGATTGATCAGCCAATTTATATCAAAGTTCACAACAGTAGACAGACTAACATCACAAGTGCATCTGAGAGTTTTTATCACCGCACAGGTACAAGAGCTAGGCTTATAAAATTAACAGTAGGGTTTTGATAAAACAAAAACGTGTTCGAAGTGAATGTTTCGGTTTAGAGCACAAGTGAAGCAGTATAACTTATTTCTGCCTTTTAACTTTAATTCAAGCCGTTATATAAAAACCACGTTATAAAACCAACAGTAGACTATTTGCAGTGCAATGTATATAAGAACTATTGTGGACTAAGTCACTGATGCGAGGCATATGAATCTTCCTCCCGATGTACCCAGGTTGGTTCCCGTCTTAAACAATCAATCAATTGATGTGATTGGAAAATGGTCGATTTTACAAATTTGGCATCTTATTCGCATCGTATTGCTAGGATCATTGGTTGGTCCTCATTTACTTCAGGCAATGTCGGGTTCGTATCAAAACATATAATATATTTTATAATTAGCTCCTGCACAAATCAGGGAAATACCTTAAAAGCAAAAAACAAAAAAGAAATCCTAACGAACATTTCCAAATAAAAACAAAGCTTATATTCAACCTGAGAAACATAAAGAAAGAAGTGCCATTGTTTTTATGATAATTTCTTCCTTAAAAAATCATTAATGCATTTCAGTAAAGGTAGGTGTATAATCAATTTTCAATTTCATAATTTTTATAATAGTATTATTTTGCATGGGCAATGAAATAAAGATTTTTTTAACAGAGGAGGGGGAAACTTTAATTGCTTTAGAAATTGACGAAATCTTTATATTTTATTAGAATGTGTGTTTGGTTAGTTTAGGCTAAGAATCATAACAAATAATTCTTTTTTCCGGTGTATCTAATAATTTTCTGGGTGGTAAATATTATAATATTTCATCAATTCACGTATGAAATTACTGGCTGCACTGTGCGTATTTTTATTCGTTAATTGTTTCAGCATCAGATAAACTGCAGTTGATTTTGTTGGATTACAAAAGCTGTGCGAGGACCTTACAATGTTTGAAGCAAAATAACTGGTATCTTGCTTGTTTTAAAGGGTTTTAAAGTCGCGGCATTAGGACATTATACCCCGAAATTTTATTTTACAAAAAGAATAATGTGCTTTACTTAGTCAAGGTTTTCTCTAGAATAGAGTCTATAATGTATAATTACTTGCTCTTTTGTAATCCCGGAAATCGTGTAAATAAAAATATAAAAACAAATTTTCCAGCCGAATGCACATTAACTGGCTTATTTCGACAAAGAAAATGCTCAGGGAATATTAAATTTATAATCGGTTCCTACTCTTATCTATACCTCTATTAGAGTTGATTCTAGACATTGGTCTTACAGTTATTTTAAAAACGTCGTCCTACATACAGGGTTTGATATTCCAAAATGGCCACTTACATGATGCATAAAAATAAACGTTGCTGAATATTAGTGATATACGAGAACCGTAGCGTCAACGGGATTTTGCATTGTATATATGAACAGATGCACTAAGGTAACTTTACATTAGGAAAAACTGTTTGAATTACCGGTATGTAATATTAAATATACATAATATTGTTAAACTATCAGAAATAAGAAATGTTTTATTAACACATCGATACAATGTTTTGATTTAAGTGTTTTATGCATTCATTATATCCAATGTGCCATTAGGGATATATTTAATTGAATAGTATTGATGAAGAAAATGTCTAAACATATAATGATCATAATTGAAATATTATTGACGAATGTTTGGTTCGTGGTTTAGTAGTTATTACTTTAAAAGTGTTTTTTTCCTCTGTTCAGTATTATGCTTTTGTTTGTGCAATATATAAATACAAGGAAAATTCTTACTTGTCCTGATATATTTTGAATGTTAGAAGCTGGTGGGCTCAGGAAAATATGTATTCTAATTAAGAGTAAGATGTTCATAAAAGAAAAAATAGATTATTCGAAATCAATATCCTCCTGTATGCTATAACACATTTCCCTACGTTCTTTCTGCATCTCTGCATTTATATATGACAGATATTGAGTTGTCTTAATTATTTAATTTGCAGTACGCGTTCCTATAATGTTCTATTCAAATTGCTATATGCTTTAGTCTTTTGTATTATACTTAATAATAAGGGGATATAAACTCTCTTCGTTACGTCGCACAGACATACGCCCCGTTTTTTTTTACATATCATTTTATTTGAAAAGAAATAACTCGGAAGATTTAGACTATAATCTTAGCTAGTTATATTCTTCTTAAGCGTAAATCTCTTATACTTGACGAAATTGGTGAAAAACACTGTCTTACGTGGCAGTAAGATCCGCCTTAGATTTCATGTTTCCTACATTATTGGTGATGTCACTGAGGAGACAAATCTGTAAGCACTTGTTTTTATTAAGCCAGTTACACAATTCTTTGCCCTCTCTATGATTAGTCTACGGCAGATGACATCAGCCAACTGACCCAACATTATGTCATCATTTTCAGCGACTGTGATGGTTTAACAGCGTCGGCGACCACGGATCTCTAAATCGTAGTGTCATTGTAATCTTGGGGAGACAAGTTAAAGCAGTGTTTCTCCTTGCTGTCTGTCTTGCCCCCTAGTAATTTAAATGCGCCACCAGATCCTAACCTCAATATTTCTATGAATCGCTACATACAGTGTCTAGCCTTCCGAGATGGTGAACCATCTGGTCATGATTGGACTCATTATTGCTTAACTTCGGTGATATGGCGAAAACTAATATATCAACGGGAGTATGCCGTATATACTTTACGTAACCCATCAATAGAATCTAGGAATAATTCTATTTTGCCGGTCTGGGTTATCATGCACTCAGCCTGAACCTTACCAAAATTTCCGCTAGCTAAGATAATAATTATTCGCAGAAGATCCCTAATATATATCAACCCTTTATTTTAAAACTTGGGTCATGATTGGTATAAACGAGTTATTTGGGTTATTTTTTAAATTTTTGATCTGTGATATTTATTTACTCGAAAAAATGCTTTACTCCAATTGATCAGTGAATACCATTTTATTTTCTAAGTGACTGTTATTTGGCTCGTACATGTTTACTCTATCATCAGAGATAAGAACTGATAATACTAGCGTTTATTTATTTTAAATATAAATCATGTAATTATTCTAATTCACTTTAGCACAGCTGGGCAAACACCTCGCGATAGACCATACACACGCCCAGTTATTATCACCTACTCTAGTCGTGGTGAATGCAACTAAAATATATTACGTCACATTTGTTAGTTCTTTTTATAGAAATACATGTTCTCAGTGTTAACAGCTGTTTTTTCATAGTATGAAAGGATTTCTCATATAATCAATAAAAAACTGTTGAAAAATCTATTCTTAAACTGACGCATATGATGGACAATTTTCTCTTGAATATAATTCATGAGACCTTTTATTCATAAAAATGTTTGATGAGTTTCTATCTACAACTGCAAAAGCAAATTTAAATGATATTTCGAAATGTAAAAATAGATGATAGAAATTTGGTGGTCTTACTTATTTAATTTGCGGCACTCGTTCTTATAATGGTCTATTCAACATGTTATATGTTTGACTTCTTTTATTAAGTATAGCGATCAACAAATAAGTAGAGATAGAAAAGGTGAACAAAAAATACCATAAAGATGATAGATATTGTATAAAATTAAAGTGTATGGTAAATAATGTACAGTGAAAAGTGGTTGCTGTTACTTCCAAAAATATTTTTAATAATCTAACATTTTGTGAATGAATTGCATCCCGCGGCTAATTAATACTACTATTAATACCAGTTTTCCAAACGTTACTAAATCATATTTGTATTACTAAATCACAACATCGAGAATTATTAAAGTATGTATTTTGTGTGATTGAATTATCTATGTTAAACTTTTAATTCATTAACAAATTCAGATTTATAATGATAATAGCTTTATAAAAGTTGAGCAAATTTATTATTAACTCTTATTATGCTTTAACAATGCATGTGAAAAGTGAGAATTTCTGTTGAATGAACTAAAAATCAAAGTAATTACATGAAATTCCTCTATTTTATAATAAATGCCGCGTAAGTAGTTAGAAAATAAAGGTAATAATAGAGGTTACTCAATCACTTGTTGTAATTTGTATCACAATATATAGTCCAGTGGTATTGACGTTTTAAATTAGAATAATTACGTGCGTTACGATTACTTTCACGACAGAATAAGTCAAAATTAATAATTTACCCTAGAACAAGCAAAAGTTACCAATTTGAAACTGTCATTAAATATATCCAAAATGTAAAATTACTTTGTACTTTGATCCCGTTTTTAGAGTTAATAATAAGTTTTGTAGAATATGTGTGGTCACATTTATCCCCGTCAAGCATTGGCTTTCTTGTCATATTTCTAGATATACAATATAATGTATGCCTGCATAAAAAAAATTCCCCTCTGCGTAAATAATCATTTCAAAGACTTCTTTCTTAACAATAAAATAAATATGACGGTATTTATACATGTAATATTAACAGTGGATTCATGTAAACGTTTCTGAAATTTGGGGATGGGGATGGGGATGATAATTCGTACTATTAGCAATAATCAAACTATTGTTTTATCGAGTGTTATTCGCACAACATATTCCGTCGATATAAACATCAGCCTTAATCATGAAAGAGTCCATGATGCAGTTGATTAAGTGCTTGATAAATTTAGTTGTGAGTTTTACTCTGCTCAGGGTAAAATCCTTAGTGAGCAAGACACGTAAACACCTTTGCGAATTACTAGGAGGGGCTTCCTAGTAATTGCTGATGGAACGAGAGTATGTTTATCTCATTGATTAAATAATAGGTTCCATTTAAAAATAAGTGCAGATTCCAGTGTTCGACAGACTTATACTCAAGTTAGAGAAAAGAACCTGGAGAAGACCAGAGTTTATATTTAATTAAACGTTGCATAAATGACACATAAAACGAAGACTAGTTCGCAACTTGTGTGCAACGAATTAGAAATCGAGTAAGCATATTCATATTTAGTTCGATGTGTGAGCAACAGTTTCAGAGACTTTCAATTAATCTATTAAACGCGTTTGCAATATTTTCGATAATATTAAATATTTTAAACGACGAGCAAATTTCTATTCTTTTACGGAGAAGAGTTATGCAACATTGATAATGACAACTTAATGTAAAATCTATGAAATATTTTGGAATTATCATAATGTTTTTTTTAACTCTGTTAAGACTCAGTTATTGTCTTTCAATCACAGGTGTGTCCGTTGTGTCCTAGCTTATTATAGATGTCCTTACGCTCAGTAAGAAATCGACTCTGAAAATGATTGGTTGTTCTTTCTCAGCAAATCGTTCTGGGAGGGCATCTATTAAATTCATTGCTAATTCTGCCTCCTGTAAAATCGGTTGTTTCTATCGCTCTAAACACTATCTAACACCCGAGACTATTCACCATCTCTACAAATCTAATATCAGACAATATATGGAGAAGTGTT